>NW_027194786.1:0-173063 GCF_032444005.1 Ranitomeya imitator | reverse complement strand
CTACACTCTATACCCTACACTCTAATCCCTACACTGTACACTCTATACCCTACACTCTATACCCTACACTCTACACTCTATACCTTACACTCTGCACTCTATTCCCTACACTCTATACACTACACTCTAATCCCTACACTCTACACTCTATACCCTACACTCTATACCCTACACTCTATACCCTACACTCTACACTCTCTACCCTACACTCTCTACCCTACACTCTATACCCTACACTCTATACCCTACACTCTACACTCTATACCCTTCACTCTATACCCTACACTCTATACCCTACACTCTACACTCTATACCCTACACTCTACACTCTATACCCTGCACTCTATACCCTACACTCTATACCCTACACTCTATACCCTACACTCTATACCCTACACTCTTCACTATATACCGTACACTCTACACCCTACACTCTATACCCTACACTCTAATCCCTACACTGTACACTCTATACCCTACACTCTATACCCTACACTCTACACTCTATACCTTACACTCTGCACTCTATTCCCTACACTCTATACCCTACACTCTATACCCTACACTCTATACCCTACACTCTATACTCTACACTCTACACCCTACACTCTATACCCTACACTCTATACCATACACTCTATACCCTACACTCTACACTCTATACCCTACACTCTACACCCTACACTCTATACCCTACACTCTAATCCCTACACTCTACACTCTATACCCTACACTCTATACCCTACACTCTATACCCTACACTCTACACTCTCTACCCTACACTCTATACCCTGCACTCTATACCCTACACTCTATACCCTACACTCTACACTCTATACCCTACACTCTACACTCTATACCCTACACTCTATACCCTACACTCTATACCCTACACTCTATACCCTACACTCTATACCATACACTCTACACTCTATACCCTACACTCTACACTCTATACCCTACACTCTATACCCTACACTCTATACCCTACACTCTATACCCTACACTCTACACTCTATGCCCTACACTCTACACTCTATACCTTACACTCTACACTCTATTCCCTACACTCTATACCCTACACTCTATACCCTACACTCTACACCCCACACTCTCTACCCTACACTCTATACCCTACACTCTATACCCTACACTCTACACTCTATACCCTACACTCTACACTCTATACCCTACACTCTATACCCTACACTCTATACCCTACACTCTACACTCTATGCCCTACACTCTACACTCTATACCCTACACTCTATACCCTACACTCTATACCCTACACTCTACACTCTATACCCTACACTCTATACCCTACACTCTATGCCCTACACTCTATACCCTACACTCTATACCCTACACTCTATACCCTACACTCTACACTCTATACCCTACACTCTATACCCTACACTCTATACCCTACACTCTACACTATATACCCTACACTCTATACCCTACACTCTATACCCTACACTCTACACTCTATACCCTACACTCTATACCCTACACTCTATGCCCTACACTCTATACCCTACACTCTATACCCTACACTCTATACCCTACACTCTATACCCTACACTCTATACCCTATACTCTACACTCTATACCCTACAGTCTATACCCTACACTCTATACCCTACACTCTGCACTCTATACCCTACACTCTATACCCTACACTCTATACCCTACACTCTACACTCTATATCCTACACTCTATACCCTACACTCTATGCCCTACACTCTATACCCTACACTCTATACCCTACACTCTATACCCTACACTCTACACTCTATACCCTACACTCTATACCCTACACTCTATACCCTACACTCTACACTCTATTCCCTACACTCTATACCCTACACTCTATACCCTACACTCTATACCCTACACTCTACACCCTACACTCTATAAACTACACTCTATACCATACACTCTATACCCTACACTCTACACTCTATGCCCTACACTCTACACCCTACACGCTATACCCTACACTCTAATCCCTACACTCTACACTCTATACCCTACACTCTATACCCTACACTCTACACTCTATACCTTACACTCTACACTCTATTCCCTACACTCTATACCTTACACTCTATACCCTACACTCTATACCCTACACTCTATACCCTACACTCTACACCCTACACTCTATACCCTACACTCTATACCATACACTCTATACCCTACACTCTACACTCTATACCCTACACTCTACACCCTACACTCTATACCCTACACTCTAATCCCTACACTCTACACTCTATACCCTACACTCTATACCCTACACTCTATACCCTACACTCTACACTCTCTACCCTACACTCTATACCCTGCACACTATACCCTACACTCTATACCCTACACTCTACACTCTATACCCTACACTCTACACTCTATACCCTACACTCTATACCCTACACTCTATACCCTACACTCTATACCCTACACTCTACACTCTATACCCTACACTCTACACTCTATACCCTACACTCTACACTCTATACCCTACACTCTACACTCTATACCCTACACTCTACACTCTATACCCTACACTCTATACCCTACACTCTATACCCTACACTCTATACCCTACACTCTAATCCCTACACTCTACACTCTATACCCTACACTCTATACCCTACACTCTATACCCTACACTCTACACTCTCTACCCTACACTCTATACCCTGCACACTATACCCTACACTCTATACCCTACACTCTACACGCTATACCCTACACTCTACACTCTATACCCTACACTCTATACCCTACACTCTATACCCTACACTCTATACCCTACACTCTACACTCTATACCCTACACTCTACACTCTATACCCTACACTCTACACTCTATACCCTACACTCTATACCCTACACTCTATACCCTACACTCTATACCCTACACTCTACACTCTATGCCCTACACTCTACACTCTATACCTTACACTCTACACTCTATTCCCTACACTCTGTACCCTACACTCTATACCCTAAACTCTACACCCCACACTCTATACCCTACACTCTATACCATACACTCTATACCCTACACTCTACACTCTATACCCTACACTCTACACCCTACACTCTATACACTACACTATAATCCCTACACTCTACAATCTATACCCTACACTCTATACCCTACACTATATACCCTACACTCTACACTCTCTACCCTACACTCTCTACCCTACACTCTATACCCTACACTCTATACCCTACACTCTACACTCTATACCCTACACTCTACACTCTATACCCTACACTCTATGCCCTACACTCTATACCCTACACTCTACACTCGATGCCCTACACTCTACACTCTATACCCTACACTCTATACCCTACACTCTATACCCTACACTCTACACTCTATACCCTACACTCTATGCCCTACACTCTATACCCTACACTCTATACCCTACACTCTATACCCTACACTCTATACCCTACACTCTACACTCTATACCCTACACTCTATAGCCTACACTCTACAATCTATACCCTACAGTCTATACCCTACACTCTATACCCTACACTCTACACTCTATACCTTACACTCTACACTCTATTCCCTACACTCTATACCCTACACTCTATACCCTACACTCTATACCCTACACTCTATACCCTACACTCTACACCCTACACTCTATACCCTACACTCTATACCATACACTCTATACCCTACACTCTACACTCTATACCCTACACTCTACATCCTACACTCTATACCCTACACTCTAATCCCGACACTCTACACTCTATACCCTACACTCTATACCCTACACTCTATACCCTACACTCTATACCCTACACTCTACACTCTCTACCCTACACTCTATACCCTACACTCTATACCCTACACTCTACACTCTATACCCTACACTCTATACCCTACACTCTATACCCTGCACTCTATACCCTACACTCTACACTCTATACCCTACACTCTACACTCTATACCCTGCACTCTATACCCTACACTATATACCCTACACTCTATACCCTACACTCTATACCCTACACTCTACACTATATACCCTACACTCTATACCCTACACTCTATACCCTACACTCTATACCCTACACTCTATACCCTACACTCTACACTATATACCCTACACTCTATACCCTACACTCTATACCCTACACTCTATACCCTACACTCTATACCCTACACTCTTTGCCCTACACTCTATACCCTACACTCTATACCCTACACTCTACACTATATACCCTACACTCTATACCCTACACTCTATACCCTACACTCTATACCCTACACTCTATACCCTACACTCTTTGCCCTACACTCTATACCCTACACTCTATACCCTACACTCTATACCATACACTCTATACCCTACACTCTACACTCTATACACTACACTCTATACCCTACACTCTATGCCCAACACTCTATACCCTACACTCTACACCCTACACTCTATACCCTACACTCTATATCATACACTCTATACCCTACACTCTACACTCTATACCCTACACTCTACACCCTACACTCTATACCCTACACTTTAATCCCTACACTCTACACTCTATACCCTACACTCTATACCCTACACTCTATATCCTACACTCTACACTCTCTACCCTACACTCTATACCCTACACTCTATACCCTACACTCTACACTCTATACCCTAAACTCTACACTCTATACCCTACACTCTATACCCTACACTCTATACCCTACACTCAATACCCTACACTCTATACCCTACACTCTACACTCTATACCCTACACTCTATACCCTACACTCTATACCCTACACTCTACACTCTATACCCTACATTCTATACCCTACACCCTATGCCCTACACTCTATACCCTACACTCTACACCCTACACTCTATACCTTACACTCTATACCCTACTCTCTATACCCTACACTCTAAACTCTATACCCTACACTCTATACCCTACACTCTATAACATACACTCTACACCCTACACTCTATACCCTACAATCTATACCATACACTCTATACCCTACACTCTATACCCTACACTCTATACCCTACACTCTATACCATACACTCTATACCCTACACTCTATACCGTACACTCTATACCATACACTCTATACCCTACACTCTATACCCTACACTCTACACCCTACACTCTATACCTTACACTCTATACCCTACACTCTAAACTCTATACCCTACACTCTACACTCTATACCATACACTCTATACCCTACACTCTATACCCTACACTCTATGCCCTACACTCTATACCCTACACTCTATACCCTACACTCTATACCCTACACTCTATACCCTATACTCTACACTCTATACCCTACAGTCTATACCCTACACTCTATACCCTACACTCTGCACTCTATACCCTACACTCTATACCCTACACTCTATACCCTACACTCTACACTCTATATCCTACACTCTATACCCTACACTCTATGCCCTACACTCTATACCCTACACTCTATACCCTACACTCTATACCCTACACTCTACACTCTATACCCTACACTCTATACCCTACACTCTATACCCTACACTCTACACTCTATTCCCTACACTCTATACCCTACACTCTATACCCTACACTCTATACCCTACACTCTACACCCTACACTCTATACCCTACACTCTATACCATACACTCTATACCCTACACTCTACACTCTATGCCCTACACTCTACACCCTACACGCTATACCCTACACTCTAATCCCTACACTCTACACTCTATACCCTACACTCTATACCCTACACTCTATACCCTACACTCTACACTCTCTACCCTACACTCTCTACCCTACACTCTCTACCCTACACTCTATACCGTACACTCTACACTCTATACCCTACACTCTACACTCTATACCCTACACTCTATACCCTACACTCTATACCATACACTCTACACTCTATACCCTACACTCTATACCCTACACTCTATGCACTACACTCTATACCCTACACTCTATACCCTACACTCTATACCCTACACTCTACACTCTATACCCTACACTCTATACCCTACACTCTATACCCTACACTCTACACTCTATACCCTACACTCTATACCCTACACTCTATACCCTACACTCTATACCCTACACTCTGCACTCTATACCCTACACTCTATACCCTACACTCTATACCCTACACTCTATACCCTACACTCTATAATCTACACTCTATACCCTACACTCTATACCCTACACTCTATACCCTACACTCTACACTCTATACCCTACACTCTATACCCTACACTCTATACCCTACACTCTACACTCTATACCCTACACTCTATACCCTACACTCTATGCCCTACACTCTATACCCTACACTCTATACCCTACACTCTATACCCTACACTCTATACCCTACACTCTAATCCCTACACTCTACACCATACACTCTATAGCATACACTCTATACCCTACACTCTACACTCTATACCCTACACTCTATACCCTACACTCTACACCCTGCACTCTATACCCTACACACTATACCCTACACTCTACACTCTATACCCTACACTCTATACCCTACACTCTATACCCTACACTCTATACCCTACAATCTACACTCTATACCCTACACTCTATAGCCTACACTCTACAATCTATACCCTACACTCTATACCCTACACTCTATACCCTACAGTCTATACCCTACACTCTATACCCTACACTCTACACTCTATACCTTACACTCTACACTCTATTCCCTACACTCTATACCCTACACTCTATACCCTACACTCTATACCCTACACTCTATACCCTACACTCTACACCCTACACTCTATACCCTACACTCTATACCATACACTCTATACCCTACACTCTACACCCTACACTCTACACCCTACACTCTATACCCTACACTCTACACTCTATACCCTACACTCTATACCCTACACTCTACACTCTATACCTTACACTCTACACTCTATTCCCTACACTCTATACCTTACACTCTATACCCTACACTCTATACCCTACACTCTATACCCTACACTCTACACCCTACACTCTATACCCTACACTCTATACCATACACTCTATACCCTACACTCTACACTCTATACCCTACACTCTACACCCTACACTCTATACCCTACACTCTAATCCCTACACTCTACACTCTATACCCTACACTCTATACCCTACACTCTATACCCTACACTCTACACTCTCTACCCTACACTCTATACCCTGCACACTATACCCTACACTCTATACCCTACACTCTACACTCTATACCCTACACTCTATACTCTACACTCTACACTCTATACCCTACACTCTACACTCTATACCCTACACTCTATACCCTACACTCTATACCCTACACTCTATACCCTACACTCTACACTCTATACCCTACACTCTACACTCTATACCCTACACTCTACACTCTAAACCCTACACTCTATACCCTACACTCTATACCCTACACTCTATACCCTACACTCTAATCCCTACACTCTACACTCTATACCCTACACTCTATACCCTACACTCTATACCCTACACTCTACACTCTCTACCCTACACTCTATACCCTGCACACTATACCCTACACTCTATACCCTACACTCTACACTCTATACCCTACACTCTACACTCTATACCATACACTCTATACCCTACACTCTATACCCTACACTCTATACCCTACACTCTATACCCTACACTCTACACTCTATACCCTACACTCTACACTCTATACCCTACACTCTACACTCTATACCCTACACTCTATACCCTACACTCTATACCCTACACTCTATACCCTACACTCTATACCCTACACTCTACACTCTATGCCCTACACTCTACACTCTATACCTTACACTCTACACTCTATTCCCTACACTCTGTACCCTACACTCTATACCCTACACTCTACACCCCACACTCTATACCCTACACTCTATACCATACACTCTATACCCTACACTCTACACTCTATACCATACACTCTACACCCTACACTCTATACACTACACTATAATCCCTACACTCTACAATCTATACCCTACACTCTATACCCTACACTCTATACCCTACACTCTACACTCTCTACCCTACACTCTCTACCCTACACTCTATACCCTACACTCTATACCCTACACTCTACACTCTATACCCTACACTCTACACTCTATACCCTACACTCTATGCCCTACACTCTATACCCTACACTCTACACTCGATGCCCTACACTCTACACTCTATACCCTACACTCTATACCCTACACTCTATACCCTACACTCTACACTCTATACCCTACACTCTATACCCTACAATCTATGCCCTACACTCTATACCCTACACTCTATACCCTACACTCTATACCCTACACTCTATACCCTACACTCTAATCCCTACACTCTACACCATACACTCTATAGCATACACTCTATACCCTACACTCTACACTCTATACCCTACACTCTATACCCTACACTCTACACCCTGCACCCTATACCCTACACACTATACCCTACACTCTACACTCTATACCCTACACTCTATACCCTACACTCTATACCCTACACTCTATACCCTACAATCTACACTCTATACCCTACACTCTATAGCCTACACTCTACAATCTATACCCTACACTCTATACCCTACACTCTATACCCTACAGTCTATACCCTACACTCTATACCCTACACTCTACACTCTATACCTTACACTCTACACTCTATTCCCTACACTCTATACCCTACACTCTATACCCTACACTCTATACCCTACACTCTATACCCTACACTCTACACCCTACACTCTATACCCTACACTCTATACCATACACTCTATACCCTACACTCTACACCCTACACTCTACACCCTACACTCTATACCCTACACTCTACACTCTATACCCTACACTCTATACCCTACACTCTACACTCTATACCTTACACTCTACACTCTATTCCCTACACTCTATACCTTACACTCTATACCCTACACTCTATACCCTACACTCTATACCCTACACTCTACACCCTACACTCTATACCCTACACTCTATACCATACACTCTATACCCTACACTCTACACTCTATACCCTACACTCTACACCCTACACTCTATACCCTACACTCTAATCCCTACACTCTACACTCTATACCCTACACTCTATACCCTACACTCTATACCCTACACTCTACACTCTCTACCCTACACTCTATACCCTGCACACTATACCCTACACTCTATACCCTACACTCTACACTCTATACCCTACACTCTACACTCTATACCCTACACTCTATACCCTACACTCTATACCCTACACTCTATACCCTACACTCTACACTCTATACCCTACACTCTACACTCTATACCCTACACTCTATACCCTACACTCTATACCCTACACTCTATACCCTACACTCTACACTCTATACCCTACACTCTACACTCTATACCCTACACTCTACACTCTAAACCCTACACTCTATACCATACACTCTATACCCTACACTCTATACCCTACACTCTAATCCCTACACTCTACACTCTATACCCTACACTCTATACCCTACACTCTATACCCTACACTCTACACTCTCTACCCTACACTCTATACCCTGCACACTATACCCTACACTCTATACCCTACACTCTACACTCTATACCCTACACTCTACACTCTATACCCTACACTCTATACCCTACACTCTATACCCTACACTCTATACCCTACACTCTATACCCTACACTCTACACCCTACACTCTACACTCTATACCCTACACTCTACACTCTATACCCTACACTCTATACCCTACACTCTATACCCTACACTCTATACCCTACACTCTATACCCTACACTCTACACTCTATGCCCTACACTCTACACTCTATACCTTACACTCTACACTCTATTCCCTACACTCTGTACCCTACACTCTATACCCTACACTCTACACCCCACACTCTATACCCTACACTCCATACCATACACTCTATACCCTACACTCTACACTCTATACCCTACACTCTACACCCTACACTCTATACACTACACTATAATCCCTACACTCTACAATCTATACCCTACACTCTATACCCTACACTCTATACCCTACACTCTACACTCTCTACCCTACACTCTCTACCCTACACTCTATACCCTACACTCTATACCCTACACTCTACACTCTATACCCTACACTCTACACTCTATACCCTACACTCTATGCCCTACACTCTATACCCTACACTCTACACTCGATGCCCTACACTCTACACTCTATACCCTACACTCTATACCCTACACTCTATACCCTACACTCTACACTCTATACCCTACACTCTATACCCTACACTCTATGCCCTACACTCTATACCCTACACTCTATACCCTACACTCTATACCCTACACTCTATACCCTACACTCTACACTCTATACCCTACACTCTATAGCCTACACTCTACAATCTATACCCTACACTCTATACCCTACACTCTATACCCTACAGTCTATACCCTACACTCTATACCCTACACTCTACACTCTATACCTTACACTCTACACTCTATTCCCTACACTCTATACCCTACACTCTATACCCTACACTCTATACCCTACACTCTATACCCTACACTCTATACCCTACACTCTACACCCTACACTCTATACCCTACACTCTATACCATACACTCTATACCCTACACTCTACACTCTATACCCTACACTCTACATCCTACACTCTATACCCTACACTCTAATCCCGACACTCTACACTCTATACCCTACACTCTATACCCTACACTCTATACCCTACACTCTACACTCTCTACCCTACACTCTATACCCTACACTCTATACCCTACACTCTACACTCTATACCCTACACTCTATACCCTACACTCTATACCCTACACTCTATACCATACACTCTATACCCTACACTCTATACTCTACACTCTGAACCCTACACTCTATACCCTACACTCTACTCCCTACACTCTATACCCTACACTCTATACCCTACACTCTACACTCTATACCCTACACTCTATACCCTACACTCTATACCCTACACTCTATACCCTACACTCTACACTCTATACCCTACACTCTACACTCTATACCCTGCACTCTATACCCTACACTCTATACCCTACACTCTATACCCTACACTCTATACCCTACACTCTACACTATATACCCTACACTCTATACCCTACACGCTATACCCTACACTCTATACCCTACACTCTACACTATATACCCTACACTCTATACCCTACACTCTATACCCTACACTCTATACCCTACACTCTATACCCTACACTCTTTGCCCTACACTCTATACCCTACACTCTATACCCTACACTCTACACTATATACCCTACACTCTATACCCTACACTCTATACCCTACACTCTATACCCTACACTCTATACCCTACACTCTTTGCCCTACACTCTATACCCTACACTCTATACCCTACACTCTATACCATACACTCTATACCCTACACTCTATACCCTACACTCTAATCCCTACACTCTACACTCTATACCCTACACTCTATACCCTACACTCTATACCCTACACTCTACACTCTCTACCCTACACTCTATACCCTGCACACTATACCCTACACTCTATACCCTACACTCTACACTCTATACCCTACACTCTACACTCTATACCCTACACTCTATACCCTACACTCTATACCCTACACTCTATACCCTACACTCTATACCCTACACTCTACACCCTACACTCTACACTCTATACCCTACACTCTACACTCTATACCCTACACTCTATACCCTACACTCTATACCCTACACTCTATACCCTACACTCTATACCCTACACTCTATACCCTACACTCTACACTCTATGCCCTACACTCTACACTCTATACCTTACACTCTACACTCTATTCCCTACACTCTGTACCCTACACTCTATACCCTACACTCTACACCCCACACTCTATACCCTACACTCTATACCATACACTCTATACCCTACACTCTACACTCTATACCCTACACTCTACACCCTACACTCTATACACTACACTATAATCCCTACACTCTACAATCTATACCCTACACTCTATACCCTACACTCTATACCCTACACTCTACACTCTCTACCCTACACTCTCTACCCTACACTCTATACCCTACACTCTATACCCTACACTCTACACTCTATACCCTACACTCTATGCCCTACACTCTATACCCTACACTCTACACTCGATGCCCTACACTCTACACTCTATACCCTACACTCTATACCCTACACTCTATACCCTACACTCTACACTCTATACCCTACACTCTATACCCTACACTCTATGCCCTACACTCTATACCCTACACTCTATACCCTACACTCTATACCCTACACTCTATACCCTACACTCTACACTCTATACCCTACACTCTATAGCCTACACTCTACAATCTATACCCTACACTCTATACCCTACACTCTATACCCTACAGTCTATACCCTACACTCTATACCCTACACTCTACACTCTATACCTTACACTCTACACTCTATTCCCTACACTCTATACCCTACACTCTATACCCTACACTCTATACCCTACACTCTATACCCTACACTCTATACCCTACACTCTACACCCTACACTCTATACCCTACACTCTATACCATACACTCTATACCCTACACTCTACACTCTATACCCTACACTCTACATCCTACACTCTATACCCTACACTCTAATCCCGACACTCTACACTCTATACCCTACACTCTATACCCTACACTCTATACCCTACACTCTACACTCTCTACCCTACACTCTATACCCTACACTCTATACCCTACACTCTACACTCTATACCCTACACTCTATACCCGACACTCTATACCCTACACTCTATACCATACACTCTATACCCTACACTCTATACTCTACACTCTGAACCCTACACTCTATACCCTACACTCTACTCCCTACACTCTATACCCTACACTCTATACCCTACACTCTACACTCTATACCCTACACTCTATACCCTACACTCTATACCCTACACTCTATACCCTACACTCTACACTCTATACCCTACACTCTACACTCTATACCCTGCACTCTATACCCTACACTCTATACCCTACACTCTATACCCTACACTCTATACCCTACACTCTACACTATATACCCTACACTCTATACCCTACACGCTATACCCTACACTCTATACCCTACACTCTACACTATATACCCTACACTCTATACCCTACACTCTATACCCTACACTCTATACCCTACACTCTATACCCTACACTCTTTGCCCTACACTCTATACCCTACACTCTATACCCTACACTCTACACTATATACCCTATACTCTATACCCTACACTCTATACCCTACACTCTATACCCTACACTCTATACCCTACACTCTTTGCCCTACACTCTATACCCTACACTCTATACCCTACACTCTATACCATACACTCTATACCCTACACTCTACACTCTATACCCTACACTCTGTACCCTACACTCTATGCCCAACACTCTATACCCTACACTCTACACCCTACACTCTATACCCTACACTCTATATCATACACTCTATACCCTACACTCTACACTCTATACCCTACACTCTACACCCTACACTCTATACCCTACACTTTAATCCCAACACTCTACACTCTATACCCTACACTCTATACCCTACACTCTATATCCTACACTCTACACTCTCTACCCTACACTCTATACCCTACACTCTATACCCTACACTCTATACCCTACACTCTACACTCTATACCCTAAACTCTACACTCTATACCCTACACTCTATACCCTACACTCTATACCCTACACTCAATACCCTACACTCTATACCCTACACTCTACACTCTATACCCTACACTCTATACCCTACACTCTATACCCTACACTCTACACTCTATACCCTACACTCTATACCCTACACCCTATGCCCTACACTCTATACCCTACACTCTACACCCTACACTCTATACCTTACACTCTATACCCTACTCTCTATACCCTACACTCTAAACTCTATACCCTACACTCTATACCCTACACTCTATAACATACACTCTACACCCTACACTCTATACCCTACAATCTATACCATACACTCTATACCCTACACTCTATACCCTACACTCTATACCCTACACTCTATACCATACACTCTATACCCTACACTCTATACCGTACACTCTATACCATACACTCTATACCCTACACTCTATACCCTACACTCTACACCCTACACTCTATACCTTACACTCTATACCCTACACTCTAAACTCTATACCCTACACTCTACACTCTATACCATACACTCTATACCCTACACTCTATACCCTACACTCTATACCCTACACTCTATACCCTACACTCTATACCCTACACTCTACACCTTACACTCTATACCCTACACTCTATACCCTACACTCTAAACTCTATACCCTACACTCTACACTCTATACCCTACACTCTACACTCTATACCCTACACTCTACACTCTACACTCTATACCCTACACTCTACGCTCTATACCCTACACTCTATAACATACACTCTATACCCTACACTCTATACCCTACACTCTATACCATACACTCTATACCCTACACTCTATACCCTACACTCTATACCATACACTCTGTACCCTACACTCTATACCCTACACTCTATACCCTACACCCTATACCCTACACTCTATACCCTACACTCTACACCCTACACTCTATACCTTACACTCTATACCCTACACTCTATACCCTACACTCTAAACTCTATACCCTGCACTCTACACTCTATACCCTACACTCTATACCCTACACTCTATACCCTACACTCTATACCCTACACTCTATACCCTACACTCTACACTCTATACCCTACACTCTAGACCATACACTCCATACCCTACACTCTATACCGTACACTCTATACCCTACACTCTATACCCTACAATCTATACCCTACACTCTACACCCTACACTCTATACCTTACACTCTATACCCTACACTCTATACCCTACACTCTAAACTCTATACCCTACACTCTACACTCTATACCCTACACTCTATAACATACACTCTATACCCTACACTCTATACCCTACACTCTACACTCTATACCCTACACTCTATACCATACACTCTACACCATACACTCTATAGCATACACTCTATACCCTACACTCTACATTCTATACCCTACACTCTATACCCTACACTCTACACCCTGCACTCTATACCCTACACACTATACCCTACACTCTACACTCTATACCCTACACTCTATACCCTACACTCTATACCCTACACTCTATACCCTACACTCTATACCCTACACTCTATACCCTACACTCTATACCCTACAGTCTATACCCTACACTCTATACCCTACACTCTACACTCTATACCTTACACTCTACACTCTATTCCCTACACTCTATACCTTACACTCTATACCCTACACTCTATACCCTACACTCTATACCCTACACTCTACACCCTACACTCTATACCCTACACTCTATACCATACACTCTATACCCTACACTCTACACTCTATACCCTACACTCTACACCCTACACTCTATACCCTACACTCTAATCCCTACACTCTACACTCTATACCCTACACTCTATACCCTATACTCTACACTCTATACCTTACACTCTACACTCTATTCCCTACACTCTATACCCTACACTCTATACCCTACACTCTATACCCTACACTCTACACTCTATACCCTACACTCTATACCATACACTCTATACCCTACACTCTACACTCTATACCCTACACTCTACACACTACACTCTATACCCTACACTCTAATCCCTACACTCTACACTCTATACCCTACACTCTATACCCTACACTCTATACCCTACACTCTACACTCTCTACCCTACACTCTATACCCTACACTCTATAACATACACTCTATACCCTACACTCTACACCCTACACTCTATACCATACACTCTACACTCTATACCCTACACTCTATACCATACACTCTACACCATACACTCTATAGCATACACTCTATACCCTACACTCTACACTCTATACCCTACACTCTATACCCTACACTCTACACCCTGCACTCTATACCCTACACACTATACCCTACACTCTACACTCTATACCCTACACTCTATACCCTACACTCTATACCCTACACTCTATACCCTACACTCTACACTCTATACCCTACACTCTACACACTACACTCTATACCCTACACTCTAATCCCTACACTCTACACTCTATACCCTACACTCTATACCCTACACTCTATACCCTACACTCTACACTCTCTACCCTACACTCTATACCCTACACTCTATAACATACACTCTATACCCTACACTCTACACCCTACACTCTATACCATACACTCTACACTCTATACCCTACACTCTATACCATACACTCTACACCATACACTCTATAGCATACACTCTATACCCTACACTCTACACTCTATACCCTACACTCTATACTCTACACTCTACACCCTGCACTCTATACCCTACACACTATACCCTACACTCTACACTCTATACCCTACACTCTATACCCTACACTCTATACCCTACACTCTATACCCTACACTCTACTCTCTATACCCTACACTCTATAGCCTACACTCTACAATCTATACCCTACACTCTATACCCTACACTCTATACCCTACAGTCTATACCCTACACTCTATACCCTACACTCTACACTCTATACCTTACACTCCACACTCTATTCCCTACACTCTATACCTCACACTCTATACCCTACACTCTATACCCTACACTCTACACCCTACACTCTATACCCTACACTCTATACCATACACTCTATACCCTACACTCTACACTCTATACCCTACACTCTACACCCTACACTCTATACCCTACACTCTAATCCCTACACTCTACACTCTATACCTTACACTCTATACCCTACACTCTACACTCTATACCTTACACTCTACACTCTATTCCCTACACTCTATACCCTACACTCTATACCCTACACTCTATACCCTACACTCTATACCCTACACTCTACACCCTACACTCTATACCCTACACTCTATACCCTACACTCTAATCCCTACACTCTACACTCTATACCCTACACTCTATACCCTACACTCTATACCCTACACACTACACTCTCTAACCTACACTCTATACCCTGCACACTATACCCTACACTCTATACCCTACACTCTACACTCTATACCCTACACTCTACACTCTATACCCTACACTCTATACCCTACACTCTATACCCTACACTCTATACCCTACACTCTATACCCTACACTCTACACTCTATACCCTACACTCTACACTCTATACCCTACACTCTATACCCTACACTCTATAACATACACTCTATACCCTACACTCTACACCCTACACTCTATACCATACACTCTACACTCTATACCCTACACTCTATACCATACACTCTACACCATACACTCTATAGCATACACTCTATACCCTACACTCTACACCCTACACTCTATACCATACACTCTACACTCTATACCCTACACTCTATACCATACACTCTACACCATACACTCTATAGCATACACTCTATACCCTACACTCTAATCCCTACACTCTACACTCTATACCCTACACTCTATACCCTACACTCTATACCCTACACTCTACACTCTCTACCCTACACTCTATACCCTACACTCTATAACATACACTCTATACCCTACACTCTAAACCCTACACTCTATACCATACACTCTACACTCTATACCCTACACTCTATACCATACACTCTACACCATACACTCTATAGCATACACTCTATACCCTACACTCTACACTCTATACCCTACACTCTATACCCCTACACTCTACACCCTGCACTCTATACCCTACACACTATACCCTACACTCTACACTCTATACCCTACACTCTATACCCTACACTCTATACCCTACACTCTATACCCTACACTCTACTCTCTATACCCTACACTCTATAGCCTACACTCTACAATCTATACCCTACACTCTATACCCTACACTCTATACCCTACAGTCTATACCCTACACTCTATACCCTACACTCTACACTCTATACCTTACACTCCACACTCTATTCCCTACACTCTATACCCTACACTCTATACCCTACACTCTATACCCTACACTCTACACCCTACACTCTATACCCTACACTCTATACCATACACTCTATACCCTACACTCTACACTCTATACCCTACACTCTACACCCTACACTCTATACCCTACACTCTAATCCCTACACTCTACACTCTATACCTTACACTCTATACCCTACACTCTACACTCTATACCTTACACTCTACACTCTATTCCCTACACTCTATACCCTACACTCTATACCCTACACTCTATACCCTACACTCTATACCCTACACTCTACACCCTACACTCTATACCCTACACTCTATACCCTACACTCTAATCCCTACACTCTACACTCTATACCCTACACTCTATACCCTATACTCTATACCCTACACTCTACACTCTCTACCCTACACTCTATACCCTGCACACTATACCCTACACTCTATACCCTACACTCTACACTCTATACCCTACACTCTACACTCTATACCCTACACTCTATACCCTACACTCTATACCCTACACTCTATACCCTACACTCTATACCCTACACTCTACACTCTATACCCTACACTCTACACTCTATACCCTACACTCTACACTCTATACCCTACACTCTATACCCTACACTCTATACCCTACACTCTATACCCTACACTCTACACTCTATGCCCTACACTCTACACTCTATACCTTACACTCTACACTCTATTCCCTACACTCTGTACACTACACTCTATACCCTACACTCTACACCCCACACTCTATACCCTACACTCTATACCATACACTCTATACCCTACACTCTACACTCTATACCCTACACTCTACACCCTACACTCTATACACTACACTATAATCCCTACACTCTACAATCTATACCCTACACTCTATACCCTACATTCTATACCCTACACTCTACACTCTCTACCCTACACTCTCTACCCTACACTCTATACCCTACACTCTATACCCTACACTCTACACTCTATACCCTACACTCTACACTCTATACCCTACACTCTATGCCCTACACTCTATTCCCTACACTCTACACTCGATGCCCTACACTCTACACTCTATACCCTACACTCTATACCCTACACTCTATACCCTACACTCTACACTCTATACCCTACACTCTATACCCTACACTCTATGCCCTACACTCTATACCCTACACTCTATACCCTACACTCTATACCCTACACTCTACACTCTATACCCTACACTCTATAGCCTACACTCTACAATCTATACCCTACACTCTATACCCTACACTCTATACCCTACAGTCTATACCCTACACTCTATACCCTACACTCTACACTCTATACCTTACACTCTACACTCTATTCCCTACACTCTATACCCTACACTCTATACCCTACACTCTATACCATACACTCTATACCCTACACTCTATACCCTACACTCTACACCCTACACTCTATACCCTACACTCTATACCATACACTCTATACCCTACACTCTACACTCTATACCCTACACTCTACATCCTACACTCTATACCCTACACTCTAATCCCGACACTCTACACTCTATACCCTACACTCTATACCCTACACTCTATACCCTACACTCTACACTCTCTACCCTACACTCTATACCCTACACTCTATACCCTACACTCTACACTCTATACCCTACACTCTATACCCTACACTCTATACCCTACACTCTATACCCTACACTCTATACCATACACTCTATACCCTACACTCTATACCCTACACTCTGAACCCTACACTCTATACCCTACACTCTACTCCCTACACTCTATACCCTACACTCTATACCCTACACTCTACACTCTATACCCTACACTCTATACCCTACACTCTATACCCTACACTCTACACTCTATACCCTACACTCTACACTCTATACCCTGCACTCTATACCCTACACTCTATACCCTACACTCTATACCCTACACTCTATACCCTACACTCTACACTATATACCCTACAC
Organism: Ranitomeya imitator; assembly: GCF_032444005.1. Lineage (NCBI taxonomy): Eukaryota > Metazoa > Chordata > Amphibia > Anura > Dendrobatidae > Ranitomeya > Ranitomeya imitator. The sequence continues at coordinate 152,798 of NW_027194786.1, read as the reverse complement.
TCTATACCCTACACTCTATACCCTACACTCTATACCCTACACTCTACACTATATACCCTACACTCTATACCCTACACTCTATACCCTACACTCTATACCCTACACTCTATACCCTACACTCTTTGCCCTACACTCTATACCCTACACTCTATACCCTACACTCTACACAATATACCCTACACTCTATACCCTACACTCTATACCCTACACTCTATACCCTACACTCTATACCCTACACTCTTTGCCCTACACTCTATACCCTACACTCTATATCCTACACTCTATACCATACACTCTATACCCTACACTCTACACTCTATACCCTACACTCTATACCCTACACTCTATGCCCAACACTCTATACCCTACACTCTACACCCTACACTCTATACCCTACACTCTATATCATACACTCTATACCCTACACTCTACACTCTATACCCTACACTCTACACCCTACACTCTATACCCTACACTTTAATCCCTACACTCTACACTCTCTACCCTACACTCTATACCCTACACTCTATACCCTACACTCTATACCCTACACTCTACACTCTATACCCTAAACTCTACACTCTATACCCTACACTCTATACCCTACACTCTATACCCTACACTCAATACCCTACACTCTATACCCTACACTCTACACTCTATACCCTACACTCTATACCCTACACTCTATACCCTACACTCTACACTCTATACCCTACACTCTATACCCTACACCCTATGCCCTACACTCTATACCCTACACTCTACACCCTACACTCTATACCTTACACTCTATACCCTACTCTCTATACCCTACACTCTAAACTCTATACCCTACACTCTATACCCTACACTCTATAACATACACTCTACACCCTACACTCTATACCCTACAATCTATACCATACACTCTATACCCTACACTCTATACCCTACACTCTATACCCTACACTCTATACCATACACTCTATACCCTACACTCTATACCGTACACTCTATACCATACACTCTATACCCTACACTCTATACCCTACACTCTACACCCTACACTCTATACCTTACACTCTATACCCTACACTCTAAACTCTATACCCTACACTCTACACTCTATACCATACACTCTATACCCTACACTCTATACCCTACACTCTATACCCTACACTCTATACCCTACACTCTATACCCTACACTCTACACCTTACACTCTATACCCTACACTCTATACCCTACACTCTAAACTCTATACCCTACACTCTACACTCTATACCCTACACTCTACACTCTATACCCTACACTCTACACTCTACACTCTATACCCTACACTCTACGCTCTATACCCTACACTCTATAACATACACTCTATACCCTACACTCTATACCCTACACTCTATACCATACACTCTATACCCTACACTCTATACCCTACACTCTATACCATACACTCTGTACCCTACACTCTATACCCTACACTCTATACCCTACACCCTATACCCTACACTCTATACCCTACACTCTACACCCTACACTCTATACCTTACACTCTATACCCTACACTCTATACCCTACACTCTAAACTCTATACCCTGCACTCTACACTCTATACCCTACACTCTATACCCTACACTCTATACCCTACACTCTATACCCTACACTCTATACCCTACACTCTACACTCTATACCCTACACTCTAGACCATACACTCCATACCCTACACTCTATACCGTACACTCTATACCCTACACTCTATACCCTACAATCTATACCCTACACTCTACACCCTACACTCTATACCTTACACTCTATACCCTACACTCTATACCCTACACTCTAAACTCTATACCCTACACTCTACACTCTATACCCTACACTCTATAACATACACTCTATACCCTACACTCTATACCCTACACTCTACACTCTATACCCTACACTCTATACCATACACTCTACACCATACACTCTATAGCATACACTCTATACCCTACACTCTACATTCTATACCCTACACTCTATACCCTACACTCTACACCCTGCACTCTATACCCTACACACTATACCCTACACTCTACACTCTATACCCTACACTCTATACCCTACACTCTATACCCTACACTCTATACCCTACACTCTATACCCTACACTCTATACCCTACACTCTATACCCTACAGTCTATACCCTACACTCTATACCCTACACTCTACACTCTATACCTTACACTCTACACTCTATTCCCTACACTCTATACCTTACACTCTATACCCTACACTCTATACCCTACACTCTATACCCTACACTCTACACCCTACACTCTATACCCTACACTCTATACCATACACTCTATACCCTACACTCTACACTCTATACCCTACACTCTACACCCTACACTCTATACCCTACACTCTAATCCCTACACTCTACACTCTATACCCTACACTCTATACCCTATACTCTACACTCTATACCTTACACTCTACACTCTATTCCCTACACTCTATACCCTACACTCTATACCCTACACTCTATACCCTACACTCTACACTCTATACCCTACACTCTATACCATACACTCTATACCCTACACTCTACACTCTATACCCTACACTCTACACACTACACTCTATACCCTACACTCTAATCCCTACACTCTACACTCTATACCCTACACTCTATACCCTACACTCTATACCCTACACTCTACACTCTCTACCCTACACTCTATACCCTACACTCTATAACATACACTCTATACCCTACACTCTACACCCTACACTCTATACCATACACTCTACACTCTATACCCTACACTCTATACCATACACTCTACACCATACACTCTATAGCATACACTCTATACCCTACACTCTACACTCTATACCCTACACTCTATACCCTACACTCTACACCCTGCACTCTATACCCTACACACTATACCCTACACTCTACACTCTATACCCTACACTCTATACCCTACACTCTATACCCTACACTCTATACCCTACACTCTACACTCTATACCCTACACTCTACACACTACACTCTATACCCTACACTCTAATCCCTACACTCTACACTCTATACCCTACACTCTATACCCTACACTCTATACCCTACACTCTACACTCTCTACCCTACACTCTATACCCTACACTCTATAACATACACTCTATACCCTACACTCTACACCCTACACTCTATACCATACACTCTACACTCTATACCCTACACTCTATACCATACACTCTACACCATACACTCTATAGCATACACTCTATACCCTACACTCTACACTCTATACCCTACACTCTATACTCTACACTCTACACCCTGCACTCTATACCCTACACACTATACCCTACACTCTACACTCTATACCCTACACTCTATACCCTACACTCTATACCCTACACTCTATACCCTACACTCTACTCTCTATACCCTACACTCTATAGCCTACACTCTACAATCTATACCCTACACTCTATACCCTACACTCTATACCCTACAGTCTATACCCTACACTCTATACCCTACACTCTACACTCTATACCTTACACTCCACACTCTATTCCCTACACTCTATACCTCACACTCTATACCCTACACTCTATACCCTACACTCTACACCCTACACTCTATACCCTACACTCTATACCATACACTCTATACCCTACACTCTACACTCTATACCCTACACTCTACACCCTACACTCTATACCCTACACTCTAATCCCTACACTCTACACTCTATACCTTACACTCTATACCCTACACTCTACACTCTATACCTTACACTCTACACTCTATTCCCTACACTCTATACCCTACACTCTATACCCTACACTCTATACCCTACACTCTATACCCTACACTCTACACCCTACACTCTATACCCTACACTCTATACCCTACACTCTAATCCCTACACTCTACACTCTATACCCTACACTCTATACCCTACACTCTATACCCTACACACTACACTCTCTAACCTACACTCTATACCCTGCACACTATACCCTACACTCTATACCCTACACTCTACACTCTATACCCTACACTCTACACTCTATACCCTACACTCTATACCCTACACTCTATACCCTACACTCTATACCCTACACTCTATACCCTACACTCTACACTCTATACCCTACACTCTACACTCTATACCCTACACTCTATACCCTACACTCTATAACATACACTCTATACCCTACACTCTACACCCTACACTCTATACCATACACTCTACACTCTATACCCTACACTCTATACCATACACTCTACACCATACACTCTATAGCATACACTCTATACCCTACACTCTACACCCTACACTCTATACCATACACTCTACACTCTATACCCTACACTCTATACCATACACTCTACACCATACACTCTATAGCATACACTCTATACCCTACACTCTAATCCCTACACTCTACACTCTATACCCTACACTCTATACCCTACACTCTATACCCTACACTCTACACTCTCTACCCTACACTCTATACCCTACACTCTATAACATACACTCTATACCCTACACTCTAAACCCTACACTCTATACCATACACTCTACACTCTATACCCTACACTCTATACCATACACTCTACACCATACACTCTATAGCATACACTCTATACCCTACACTCTACACTCTATACCCTACACTCTATACCCCTACACTCTACACCCTGCACTCTATACCCTACACACTATACCCTACACTCTACACTCTATACCCTACACTCTATACCCTACACTCTATACCCTACACTCTATACCCTACACTCTACTCTCTATACCCTACACTCTATAGCCTACACTCTACAATCTATACCCTACACTCTATACCCTACACTCTATACCCTACAGTCTATACCCTACACTCTATACCCTACACTCTACACTCTATACCTTACACTCCACACTCTATTCCCTACACTCTATACCCTACACTCTATACCCTACACTCTATACCCTACACTCTACACCCTACACTCTATACCCTACACTCTATACCATACACTCTATACCCTACACTCTACACTCTATACCCTACACTCTACACCCTACACTCTATACCCTACACTCTAATCCCTACACTCTACACTCTATACCTTACACTCTATACCCTACACTCTACACTCTATACCTTACACTCTACACTCTATTCCCTACACTCTATACCCTACACTCTATACCCTACACTCTATACCCTACACTCTATACCCTACACTCTACACCCTACACTCTATACCCTACACTCTATACCCTACACTCTAATCCCTACACTCTACACTCTATACCCTACACTCTATACCCTACACTCTATACCCTACACTCTACACTCTCTACCCTACACTCTATACCCTGCACACTATACCCTACACTCTATACCCTACACTCTACACTCTATACCCTACACTCTACACTCTATACCCTACACTCTATACCCTACACTCTATACCCTACACTCTATACCCTACACTCTATACCCTACACTCTACACTCTATACCCTACACTCTACACTCTATACCCTACACTCTACACTCTATACCCTACACTCTATACCCTACACTCTATACCCTACACTCTATACCCTACACTCTACACTCTATGCCCTACACTCTACACTCTATACCTTACACTCTACACTCTATTCCCTACACTCTGTACACTACACTCTATACCCTACACTCTACACCCCACACTCTATACCCTACACTCTATACCATACACTCTATACCCTACACTCTACACTCTATACCCTACACTCTACACCCTACACTCTATACACTACACTATAATCCCTACACTCTACAATCTATACCCTACACTCTATACCCTACATTCTATACCCTACACTCTACACTCTCTACCCTACACTCTCTACCCTACACTCTATACCCTACACTCTATACCCTACACTCTACACTCTATACCCTACACTCTACACTCTATACCCTACACTCTATGCCCTACACTCTATTCCCTACACTCTACACTCGATGCCCTACACTCTACACTCTATACCCTACACTCTATACCCTACACTCTATACCCTACACTCTACACTCTATACCCTACACTCTATACCCTACACTCTATGCCCTACACTCTATACCCTACACTCTATACCCTACACTCTATACCCTACACTCTACACTCTATACCCTACACTCTATAGCCTACACTCTACAATCTATACCCTACACTCTATACCCTACACTCTATACCCTACAGTCTATACCCTACACTCTATACCCTACACTCTACACTCTATACCTTACACTCTACACTCTATTCCCTACACTCTATACCCTACACTCTATACCCTACACTCTATACCATACACTCTATACCCTACACTCTATACCCTACACTCTACACCCTACACTCTATACCCTACACTCTATACCATACACTCTATACCCTACACTCTACACTCTATACCCTACACTCTACATCCTACACTCTATACCCTACACTCTAATCCCGACACTCTACACTCTATACCCTACACTCTATACCCTACACTCTATACCCTACACTCTACACTCTCTACCCTACACTCTATACCCTACACTCTATACCCTACACTCTACACTCTATACCATACACTCTATACCCTACACTCTATACCCTACACTCTGAACCCTACACTCTATACCCTACACTCTACTCCCTACACTCTATACCCTACACTCTATACCCTACACTCTACACTCTATACCCTACACTCTATACCCTACACTCTATACCCTACACTCTACACTCTATACCCTACACTCTACACTCTATACCCTGCACTCTATACCCTACACTCTATACCCTACACTCTATACCCTACACTCTATACCCTACACTCTACACTATATACCCTACACTCTATACCCTACACTCTATACCCTACACTCTATACCCTACACTCTACACTATATACCCTACACTCTATACCCTACACTCTATACCCTACACTCTATACCCTACACTCTTTGCCCTACACTCTATACCCTACACTCTATACCCTACACTCTACACAATATACCCTACACTCTATACCCTACACTCTATACCCTACACTCTATACCCTACACTCTATACCCTACACTCTTTGCCCTACACTCTATACCCTACACTCTATATCCTACACTCTATACCATACACTCTATACCCTACACTCTACACTCTATACCCTACACTCTATACCCTACACTCTATGCCCAACACTCTATACCCTACACTCTACACCCTACACTCTATACCCTACACTCTATATCATACACTCTATACCCTACACTCTACACTCTATACCCTACACTCTACACCCTACACTCTATACCCTACACTTTAATCCCTACACTCTACACTCTCTACCCTACACTCTATACCCTACACTCTATACCCTACACTCTATACCCTACACTCTACACTCTATACCCTAAACTCTACACTCTATACCCTACACTCTATACCCTACACTCTATACCCTACACTCAATACCCTACACTCTATACCCTACACTCTACACTCTATACCCTACACTCTATACCCTACACTCTATACCCTACACTCTATACCCTACACCCTATGCCCTACACTCTATACCCTACACTCTACACCCTACACTCTATACCTTACACTCTATACCCTACTCTCTATACCCTACACTCTAAACTCTATACCCTACACTCTATACCCTACACTCTATAACATACACTCTACACCCTACACTCTATACCCTACAATCTATACCATACACTCTATACCCTACACTCTATACCCTACACTCTATACCCTACACTCTATACCATACACTCTATACCCTACACTCTATACCGTACACTCTATACCATACACTCTATACCCTACACTCTATACCCTACACTCTACACCCTACACTCTATACCTTACACTCTATACCCTACACTCTAAACTCTATACCCTACACTCTACACTCTATACCATACACTCTATACCCTACACTCTATACCCTACACTCTATACCCTACACTCTATACCCTACACTCTACACCTTACACTCTATACCCTACACTCTATACCCTACACTCTAAACTCTATACCCTACACTCTACACTCTATACCCTACACTCTACACTCTATACCCTACACTCTACACTCTACACTCTATACCCTACACTCTATACCCTACACTCTATACCCTACACTCTATACCATACACTCTATACCCTACACTCTATACCCTACACTCTATACCATACACTCTGTACCCTACACTCTATACCCTACACTCTATACCCTACACCCTATACCCTACACTCTATACCCTACACTCTACACCCTACACTCTATACCTTACACTCTATACCCTACACTCTATACCCTACACTCTAAACTCTATACCCTGCACTCTACACTCTATACCCTACACTCTATACCCTACACTCTATACCCTACACTCTATACCCTACACTCTACACTCTATACCCTACACTCTAGACCATACACTCCATACCCTACACTCTATACCGTACACTCTATACCCTACACTCTATACCCTACAATCTATACCCTACACTCTACACCCTACACTCTATACCTTACACTCTATACCCTACACTCTATACCCTACACTCTAAACTCTATACCCTACACTCTACACTCTATACCCTACACTCTATAACATACACTCTATACCCTACACTCTATACCCTACACTCTACACTCTATACCCTACACTCTATACCATACACTCTACACCATACACTCTATAGCATACACTCTATACCCTACACTCTACATTCTATACCCTACACTCTATACCCTACACTCTACACCCTGCACTCTATACCCTACACACTATACTCTACACTCTACACTCTATACCCTACACTCTATACCCTACACTCTATACCCTACACTCTATACCCTACACTCTATACCCTACACTCTACACTCTATACCTTACACTCTACACTCTATTCCCTACACTCTATACCTTACACTCTATACCCTACACTCTATACCCTACACTCTATACCCTACACTCTACACCCTACACTCTATACCCTACACTCTATACCATACACTCTATACCCTACACTCTACACTCTATACCCTACACTCTACACCCTACACTCTATACCCTACACTCTAATCCCTACACTCTACACTCTATACCCTACACTCTATACCCTATACTCTACACTCTATACTTACACTCTACACTCTATTCCCTACACTCTATACCCTACACTCTATACCCTACACTCAATACCCTACACTCTACACCCTACACTCTATACCCTACACTCTATACCATACACTCTATACCCTACACTCTACACTCTATACCCTACACTCTACACACTACACTCTATACCCTACACTCTAAACTCTATACCCTGCACTCTACACTCTATACCCTACACTCTATACCCTACACTCTATACCCAACACTCTATACCCTACACTCTACACTATATACCCTACACTCTAGACCATACACTCCATACCCTACACTCTATACCGTACACTCTATACCCTACACTCTATACCCTACAATCTATACCCTACACTCTACACCCTACACTCTATACCTTACACTCTATACCCTACACTCTATACCCTACACTCTAAACTCTATACCCTACACTCTACACTCTATACCCTACACTCTATAACATACACTCTATACCCTACACTCTATACCCTACACTCTACACTCTATACCCTACACTCTATACCATACACTCTACACCATACACTCTATAGCATACACTCTATACCCTACACTCTACATTCTATACCCTACACTCTATACCCTACACTCTACACCCTGCACTCTATACCCTACACACTATACTCTACACTCTACACTCTATACCCTACACTCTATACCCTACACTCTATACCCTACACTCTATACCCTACACTCTATACCCTACAGTCTATACCCTACAGTCTATACCCTACACTCTATACCCTACACTCTACACTCTATACCTTACACTCTACACTCTATTCCCTACACTCTATACCTTACACTCTATACCCTACACTCTATACCCTACACTCTATACCCTACACTCTACACCCTACACTCTATACCCTACACTCTATACCATACACTCTATACCCTACACTCTACACTCTATACCCTACACTCTACACCCTACACTCTATACCCTACACTCTAATCCCTACACTCTACACTCTATACCCTACACTCTATACCCTATACTCTACACTCTATACCTTACACTCTACACTCTATTCCCTACACTCTATACCCTACACTCTATACCCTACACTCTATACCCTACACTCTACACCCTACACTCTATACCCTACACTCTATACCATACACTCTATACCCTACACTCTACACTCTATACCCTACACTCTACACACTACACTCTATACCCTACACTCTAATCCCTACACTCTACACTCTATACCCTACACTCTATACCCTACACTCTATACCCTACACTCTACACTCTCTACCCTACACTCTATACCCTACACTCTATAACATACACTCTATACCCTACACTCTACACCCTACACTCTATACCATACACTCTACACTCTATACCCTACACTCTATACCATACACTCTACACCATACACTCTATAGCATACACTCTATACCCTACACTCTACACTCTATACCCTACACTCCATACCCTACACTCTACACCCTGCACTCTATACCCTACACACTATACCCTACACTCTACACTCTATACCCTACACTCTATACCCTACACTCTCTACCCTACACTCTATACCCTACACTCTATACCCTACACTCTACACTCTATACCCTACACTCTATACCCTACACTCTATACCCTACACTCTATACCCTACACTCTATACCATACACTCTATACCCTACACTCTATACCCTACACTCTGAACCCTACACTCTATACCCTACACTCTACTCCCTACACTCTATACCCTACACTCTATACCCTACACTCTATACCCTACACTCTACACTCTATACCCTACACTCTACACTCTATACCCTGCACTCTATACCCTACACTCTATACCCTACACTCTATACCCTACACTCTATACCCTACACTCTACACTATATACCCTACACTCTATACCCTACACTCTATACCCTACACTCTATACCCTACACTCTACACTATATACCCTACACTCTATACCCTACACTCTATACCCTACACTCTATACCCTACACTCTATACCCTACACTCTTTGCCCTACACTCTATACCCTACACTCTATACCCTACACTCTACACTATATACCCTACACTCTATACCCTACACTCTATACCCTACACTCTATACCCTACACTCTATACCCTACACTCTTTGCCCTACACTCTATACCCTACACTCTATATCCTACACTCTATACCATACACTCTATACCCTACACTCTACACTCTATACCCTACACTCTATACCCTACACTCTATGCCCAACACTCTATACCCTACACTCTACACCCTACACTCTATACCCTACACTCTATATCATACACTCTATACCCTACACTCTACACTCTATACCCTACACTCTACACCCTACACTCTATACCCTACACTTTAATCCCTACACTCTACACTCTATACCCTACACTCTATACCCTACACTCTATATCCTACACTCTACACTCTCTACCCTACACTCTATACCCTACACTCTATACCCTACACTCTATACCCTACACTCTACACTCTATACCCTAAACTCTACACTCTATACCCTACACTCTATACCCTACACTCTATACCCTACACTCAATACCCTACACTCTATACCCTACACTCTACACTCTATACCCTACACTCTATACCCTACACTCTATACCCTACACTCTACACTCTATACCCTACACTCTATACCCTACACCCTATGCCCTACACTCTATACCCTACACTCTACACCCTACACTCTATACCTTACACTCTATACCCTACTCTCTATACCCTACACTCTAAACTCTATACCCTACACTCTATACCCTACACTCTATAACATACACTCTACACCCTACACTCTATACCCTACAATCTATACCATACACTCTATACCCTACACTCTATACCCTACACTCTATACCCTACACTCTATACCATACACTCTATACCCTACACTCTATACCGTACACTCTATACCCTACACTCTATACCCTACACTCTATACCCTACACTCTACACTCTATACCCTACACTCTACACTCTATACCCTGCACTCTATACCCTACACTCTATACCCTACACTCTATACCCTACACTCTATACCCTACACTCTACACTATATACCCTACACTCTATACCCTACACTCTATACCCTACACTCTATACCCTACACTCTACACTATATACCCTACACTCTATACCCTACACTCTATACCCTACACTCTATACCCTACACTCTATACCCTACACTCTTTGCCCTACACTCTATACCCTACACTCTATACCCTACACTCTACACTATATACCCTACACTCTATACCCTACACTCTATACCCTACACTCTATACCCTACACTCTATACCCTACACTCTTTGCCCTACACTCTATACCCTACACTCTATATCCTACACTCTATACCATACACTCTATACCCTACACTCTACACTCTATACCCTACACTCTATACCCTACACTCTATGCCCAACACTCTATACCCTACACTCTACACCCTACACTCTATACCCTACACTCTATATCATACACTCTATACCCTACACTCTACACTCTATACCCTACACTCTACACCCTACACTCTATACCCTACACTTTAATCCCTACACTCTACACTCTATACCCTACACTCTATACCCTACACTCTATATCCTACACTCTACACTCTCTACCCTACACTCTATACCCTACACTCTATACCCTACACTCTATACCCTACACTCTACACTCTATACCCTAAACTCTACACTCTATACCCTACACTCTATACCCTACACTCTATACCCTACACTCAATACCCTACACTCTATACCCTACACTCTACACTCTATACCCTACACTCTATACCCTACACTCTATACCCTACACTCTACACTCTATACCCTACACTCTATACCCTACACCCTATGCCCTACACTCTATACCCTACACTCTACACCCTACACTCTATACCTTACACTCTATACCCTACTCTCTATACCCTACACTCTAAACTCTATACCCTACACTCTATACCCTACACTCTATAACATACACTCTACACCCTACACTCTATACCCTACAATCTATACCATACACTCTATACCCTACACTCTATACCCTACACTCTATACCCTACACTCTATACCATACACTCTATACCCTACACTCTATACCGTACACTCTATACCATACACTCTATACCCTACACTCTATACCCTACACTCTACACCCTACACTCTATACCTTACACTCTATACCCTACACTCTAAACTCTATACCCTACACTCTACACTCTATACCATACACTCTATACCCTACACTCTATACCCTACACTCTATACCCTACACTCTATACCCTACACTCTACGCCTTACACTCTATACCCTACACTCTATACCCTACACTCTAAACTCTATACCCTACACTCTACACTCTATACCCTACACTCTACACTCTATACCCTACACTCTACACTCTACACTCTATACCCTACACTCTACGCTCTATACCCTACACTCTATAACATACACTCTATACCCTACACTCTATACCCTACACTCTATACCATACACTCTATACCCTACACTCTATACCCTACACTCTATACCATACACTCTGTACCCTACACTCTATACCCTACACTCTATACCCTACACCCTATACCCTACACTCTATACCCTACACTCTACACCCTACACTCTATACCTTACACTCTATACCCTACACTCTATACCCTACACTCTAAACTCTATACCCTGCACTCTACACTCTATACCCTACACTCTATACCCTACACTCTATACCCTACACTCTATACCCTACACTCTATACCCTACACTCTACACTCTATACCCTACACTCTAGACCATACACTCCATACCCTACACTCTATACCGTACACTCTATACCCTACACTCTATACCCTACAATCTATACCCTACACTCTATACCATACACTCTACACCATACACTCTATAGCATACACTCTATACCCTACACTCTACATTCTATACCCTACACTCTATACCCTACACTCTACACCCTGCACTCTATACCCTACACACTATACTCTACACTCTACACTCTATACCCTACACTCTATACCCTACACTCTATACCCTACACTCTATACCCTACACTCTATACCCTACACTCTATACCCTACACTCTATACCCTACACTCTACACTCTATACCTTACACTCTACACTCTATTCCCTACACTCTATACCTTACACTCTATACCCTACACTCTATACCCTACACTCTATACCCTACACTCTACACCCTACACTCTATACCCTACACTCTATACCATACACTCTATACCCTACACTCTACACTCTATACCCTACACTCTACACCCTACACTCTATACCCTACACTCTAATCCCTACACTCTACACTCTATACCCTACACTCTATACCCTATACTCTACACTCTATACTTACACTCTACACTCTATTCCCTACACTCTATACCCTACACTCTATACCCTACACTCAATACCCTACACTCTACACCCTACACTCTATACCCTACACTCTATACCATACACTCTATACCCTACACTCTACACTCTATACCCTACACTCTACACACTACACTCTATACCCTACACTCTAAACTCTATACCCTGCACTCTACACTCTATACCCTACACTCTATACCCTACACTCTATACCCTACACTCTATACCCTACACTCTACACTCTATACCCTACACTCTAGACCATACACTCCATACCCTACACTCTATACCGTACACTCTATACCCTACACTCTATACCCTACAATCTATACCCTACACTCTACACCCTACACTCTATACCTTACACTCTATACCCTACACTCTATACCCTACACTCTAAACTCTATACCCTACACTCTACACTCTATTCCCTACACTCTATAACATACACTCTATACCCTACACTCTATACCCTACACTCTACACTCTATACCCTACACTCTATACCATACACTCTACACCATACACTCTATAGCATACACTCTATACCCTACACTCTACATTCTATACCCTACACTCTATACCCTACACTCTACACCCTGCACTCTATACCCTACACACTATACTCTACACTCTACACTCTATACCCTACACTCTATACCCTACACTCTATACCCTACACTCTATACCCTACACTCTATACCCTACAGTCTATACCCTACACTCTATACCCTACACTCTACACTCTATACCTTACACTCTACACTCTATTCCCTACACTCTATACCTTACACTCTATACCCTACACTCTATACCCTACACTCTATACCCTACACTCTACACCCTACACTCTATACCCTACACTCTATACCATACACTCTATACCCTACACTCTACACTCTATACCCTACACTCTACACCCTACACTCTATACCCTACACTCTAATCCCTACACTCTACACTCTATACCCTACACTCTATACCCTATACTCTACACTCTATACCTTACACTCTACACTCTATTCCCTACACTCTATACCCTACACTCTATACCCTACACTCTATACCCTACACTCTACACCCTACACTCTATACCCTACACTCTATACCATACACTCTATACCCTACACTCTACACTCTATACCCTACACTCTACACACTACACTCTATACCCTACACTCTAATCCCTACACTCTACACTCTATACCCTACACTCTATACCCTACACTCTATACCCTACACTCTACACTCTCTACCCTACACTCTATACCCTACACTCTATAACATACACTCTATACCCTACACTCTACACCCTACACTCTATACCATACACTCTACACTCTATACCCTACACTCTATACCATACACTCTACACCATACACTCTATAGCATACACTCTATACCCTACACTCTACACTCTATACCCTACACTCCATACCCTACACTCTACACCCTGCACTCTATACCCTACACACTATACCCTACACTCTACACTCTATACCCTACACTCTATACCCTACACTCTATACCCTACACTCTATACCCTACACTCTACACTCTATACCCTACACTCTACACACTACACTCTATACCCTACACTCTAATCCCTACACTCTACACTCTATACCCTACACTCTATACCCTACACTCTATACCCTACACTCTACACTCTCTACCCTACACTCTATACCCTACACTCTATAACATACACTCTATACCCTACACTCTACACCCTACACTCTATACCATACACTCTACACTCTATACCCTACACTCTATACCATACACTCTACACCATACACTCTATAGCATACACTCTATACCCTACACTCTACACTCTATACCCTACACTCTATACCCTACACTCTACACCCTGCACTCTATACCCTACACACTATACCCTACACTCTACACTCTATACCCTACACTCTATACCCTACACTCTATACCCTACACTCTACTCTCTATACCCTACACTCTATAGCCTACACTCTACAATCTATACCCTACACTCTATACCCTACACTCTATACCCTACAGTCTATACCCTACACTCTACACTCTATACCTTACACTCCACACTCTATTCCCTACACTCTATACCCTACACTCTATACCCTACACTCTATACCCTACACTCTATACCCTACACTCTACACCCTAGACTCTATACCCTACACTCTATACCATACACTCTATACCCTACACTCTACACTCTATACCCTACACTCTACACCCTACACTCTATACCCTACACTCTAATCCCTACACTCTACACTCTATACCTTACACTCTATACCCTACACTCTACACTCTATACCTTACACTCTACACTCTATTCCCTACACTCTATACCCTACACTCTATACCGTACACTCTATACCCTACACTCTATACCCTACACTCTACACCCTACACTCTATACCCTACACTCTATACCATACACTCTATACCCTACACTCTACACTCTATACCCTACACTCCACACCCTACACTCTATACCCTACACTCTAATCCCTACACTCTACACTCTATACCCTACACTCTATACCCTACACTCTATACCCTACACTCTACACTCTCTACCCTACACTCTATACCCTACACTCTGTACCCTACACTCTATACCCTACACTCTACACTCTATACCCTACACTCTACACTCTATACCCTACACTCTATACCCTACACTCTATACCCTACACTCTTTGCCCTACACTCTATACCCTACACTCTATACCCTACACTCTACACTATATACCCTACACTCTATACCCTACACTCTATACCCTACACTCTATACCCTACACTCTATACCCTACACTCTTTGCCCTACACTCTATACCCTACACTCTATACCCTACACTCTATACCATACACTCTATACCCTACACTCTACACTCTATACCCTACACTCTATACCCTACACTATATGCCCAACACTCTATACCCTACACTCTACACCCTACACTCTATACCCTACACTCTATATCATACACTCTATACCCTACACTCTACACTCTATACCCTACACTCTACACCCTACACTCTATACCCTACACTTTAATCCCTACACTCTACACTCTATACCCTACACTCTATACCCTACACTCTATATCCTACACTCTAGACTCTCTACCCTACACTCTATACCCTACACTCTATACCCTACACTCTATACCCTACACTCTACACTCTATACCCTAAACTCTACACTCTATACCCAACACTCTATACCCTACACTCTATACCCTACACTCAATACCCTACACTCTATACCCTACACTCTACACTCTATACCCTACACTCTATACCCTACACTCTATACCCTACACTCTACACTCTATACCCTACACTCTATACCCTACACCCTATGCCCTACACTCTATACCCTACACTCTACACCCTACACTCTATACCTTACACTCTATACCCTACTCTCTATACCCTACACTCTAAACTCTATACCCTACACTCTATACCCTACACTCTATAACATACACTCTACACCCTACACTCTATACCCTACAATCTATACCATACACTCTATACCCTACACTCTATACCCTACACTCTATACCCTACACTCTATACCATACACTCTATACCCTACACTCTATACCGTACACTCTATACCATACACTCTATACCCTACACTCTATACCCTACACTCTACACCCTACACTCTATACCTTACACTCTATACCCTACACTCTAAACTCTATACCCTACACTCTACACTCTATACCATACACTCTATACCCTACACTCTATACCCTACACTCTATACCCTACACTCTATACCCTACACTCTATACCCTACACTCTACACCTTACACTCTATACCCTACACTCTATACCCTACACTCTAAACTCTATACCCTACACTCTACACTCTATACCCTACACTCTACACTCTATACCCTACACTCTACACTCTACACTCTATACCCTACACTCTACGCTCTATACCCTACACTCTATAACATACACTCTATACCCTACACTCTATACCCTACACTCTATACCATACACTCTGTACCCTACACTCTATACCCTACACTCTATACCCTACACCCTATACCCTACACTCTATACCCTACACTCTACACCCTACACTCTATACCTTACACTCTATACCCTACACTCTATACCCTACACTCTAAACTCTATACCCTGCACTCTACACTCTATACCCTACACTCTATACCCTACACTCTATACCCTACACTCTATACCCTACACTCTATACCCTACACTCTATACCCTACACTCTACACTCTATACCCTACACTCTAGACCATACACTCCATACCCTACACTCTATACCGTACACTCTATACCCTACACTCTATACCCTACAATCTATACCCTACACTCTACACCCTACACTCTATACCTTACACTCTATACCCTACACTCTATACCCTACACTCTAAACTCTATACCCTACACTCTACACTCTATACCCTACACTCTATAACATACACTCTATACCCTACACTCTATACCCTACACTCTACACTCTATACCCTACACTCTATACCATACACTCTACACCATACACTCTATAGCATACACTCTATACCCTACACTCTACATTCTATACCCTACACTCTATACCCTACACTCTACACCCTGCACTCTATACCCTACACACTATACCCTACACTCTACACTCTATACCCTACACTCTATACCCTACACTCTATACCCTACACTCTATACCCTACACTCTATACCCTACAGTCTATACCCTACACTCTATACCCTACACTCTACACTCTATACCTTACACTCTACACTCTATTCCCTACACTCTATACCTTACACTCTATACCCTACACTCTATACCCTACACTCTATACCCTACACTCTACACCCTACACTCTATACCCTACACTCTATACCATACACTCTATACCCTACACTCTACACTCTATACCCTACACTCTACACCCTACACTCTATACCCTACACTCTAATCCCTACACTCTACACTCTATACCCTACACTCTATACCCTATACTCTACACTCTATACCTTACACTCTACACTCTATTCCCTACACTCTATACCCTACACTCTATACCCTACACTCTATACCCTACACTCTACACCCTACACTCTATACCCTACACTCTATACCATACACTCTATACCCTACACTCTACACTCTATACCCTACACTCTACACACTACACTCTATACCCTACACTCTAATCCCTACACTCTACACTCTATACCCTACACTCTATACCCTACACTCTATACCCTACACTCTACACTCTCTACCCTACACTCTATACCCTACACTCTATAACATACACTCTATACCCTACACTCTACACCCTACACTCTATACCATACACTCTACACTCTATACCCTACACTCTATACCATACACTCTACACCATACACTCTATAGCATACACTCTATACCCTACACTCTACACTCTATACCCTACACTCTATACCCTACACTCTACACCCTGCACTCTATACCCTACACACTATACCCTACACTCTACACTCTATACCCTACACTCTATACCCTACACTCTATACCCTACACTCTATACCCTACACTCTACACACTATACCCTACACTCTACACACTACACTCTATACCCTACACTCTAATCCCTACACTCTACACTCTATACCCTACACTCTATACCCTACACTCTATACCCTACACTCTACACTCTTTACCCTACACTCTATACCCTACACTCTATAA
Source organism: Ranitomeya imitator (assembly GCF_032444005.1). NCBI lineage: Eukaryota > Metazoa > Chordata > Amphibia > Anura > Dendrobatidae > Ranitomeya > Ranitomeya imitator. Next base: position 132,394 of record NW_027194786.1, on the reverse strand, counting down.
CATACACTCTATACCCTACACTCTACACCCTACACTCTATACCATACACTCTACACTCTATACCCTACACTCTATACCATACACTCTACACCATACACTCTATAGCATACACTCTATACCCACACTCTACACTCTATACCCTACACTCTATACCCTACACTCTACACCCTGCACTCTATACCCTACACACTATACCCTACACTCTACACTCTATACCCTACACTCTATACCCTACACTCTATACCCTACACTCTATACCCTACACTCTACTCTCTATACCCTACACTCTATAGCCTACACTCTACAATCTATACCCTACACTCTATACCCTACACTCTATACCCTACACTCTATACCCTACAGTCTATACCCTACACTCTATACCCTACACTCTACACTCTATACCTTACACTCCACACTCTATTCCCTACACTCTATACCCTACACTCTATACCCTACACTCTATACCCTACACTCTATACCCTACACTCTACACCCTACACTCTATACCCTACACTCTATACCATACACTCTACACTCTATACCCTACACTCTACACCCTACACTCTATACCCTACACTCTAATCCCTACACTCTACACTCTATACCTTACACTCTATACCATACACTCTACACTCTATACCTTACACTCTACACTCTATTCCCTACACTCTATACCCTACACTCTATACCCTACACTCTATACCCTACACTATACACCCTACACTCTATACCCTACACTCTATACCCTACACTCTAATCCCTACACTCTACACTCTATACCCTACACTCTATACCCTACACTCTATACCCTACACTCTACACTCTCTACCCTACACTCTATACCCTGCACACTATACCCTACACTCTACACCCTACACTCTACACTCTATACCCTACACTCTACACTCTATACCCTACACTCTATACCCTACACTCTATACCCTACACTCTATACCCTACACTCTATACCCTACACTCTACACTCTATACCCTACACTCTACACTCTATACCCTACACTCTACACTCTATACCCTACACTCTATACCCTACACTCTATACCCTACACTCTATACCCTACACTCTATACCCTACACTCTACACTCTATGCCCTACACTCTACACTCTATACCTTACACTCTACACTCTATTCCCTACACTCTGTACCCTACACTCTATACCCTACACTCTACACCCCACACTCTATACCCTACACTCTATACCATACACTCTATACCCTACACTCTACACTCTATACCCTACACTCTACACCCTACACTCTATACACTACACTATAATCCCTACACTCTACAATCTATACCCTACACTCTATACCCTACACTCTATACCCTACACTCTACACTCTCTACCCTACACTCTCTACCCTACACTCTATACCCTACACTCTATACCCTACACTCTACACTCTATACCCTACACTCTACACTCTATACCCTACACTCTATGCCCTACACTCTATACCCTACACTCTACACTCGATGCCCTACACTCTACACTCTATACCCTACACTCTATACCCTACACTCTATACCCTACACTCTATGCCCTACACTCTATACCCTACACTCTATACCCTACACTCTATACCCTACACTCTATACCCTACACTCTACACTCTATTCCCTACACTCTATAGCCTACACTCTACAATCTATACCCTACACTCTATACCCTACACTCTATACCCTACAGTCTATACCCTACACTCTATACCCTACACTCTACACTCTATACCTTACACTCTACACTCTATTCCCTACACTCTATACCATACACTCTATACCCTACACTCTATACCCTACACTCTACACCCTACACTCTATACCCTACACTCTATACCATACACTCTATACCCTACACTCTACACTCTATACCCTACACTCTACATCCTACACTCTATACCCTACACTCTAATCCCGACACTCTACACTCTATACCCTACACTCTATACCCTACACTCTATACCCTACACTCTATACCCTACACTCTATACCATACACTCTATACCCTACACTGTATACCCTACACTCTACACTCTATACCCTACACTCTATACCCTACACTCTATACCCTACACTCTATACCCTACACTCTATACCATACACTCTATACCCTACACTCTATACCCTACACTCTGAACCCTACACTCTATACCCTACACTCTACTCCCTACACTCTATACCCTACACTCTATACCCTACACTCTACACTCTATACCCTACACTCTATACCCTACACTCTATACCCTACACTCTATACCCTACACTCTACACTCTATACCCTACACTCTACACTCTATACCCTGCACTCTATACCCTACACTCTATACCCTACACTCTATACCCTACACTCTATACCCTACACTCTACACTATATACCCTACACTCTATACCCTACACTCTATACCCTACACTCTATACCCTACACTCTACACTATATACCCTACACTCTATACCCTACACTCTATACCCTACACTCTATACCCTACACTCTATACCCTACACTCTTTGCCCTACACTTTATACCCTACACTCTATACCCTACACTCTACACTATATACCCTACACTCTATACCCTACACTCTATACCCTACACTCTATACCCTACACTCTATACCCTACACTCTTTGCCCTACACTCTATACCCTACACTCTATACCCTACACTCTATACCATACACTCTATACCCTACACTCTACACTCTATACCCTACACTCTATACCCTACACTCTATGCCCAACACTCTATACCCTACACTCTACACCCTACACTCTATACCCTACACTCTATATCATACACTCTATACCCTACACTCTACACTTTATACCCTACACTCTACACCCTACACTCTATACCCTACACTTTAATCCCTACACTCTACACTCTATACCCTACACTCTATACCCTACACTCTATATCCTACACTCTACACTCTCTACCCTACACTCTATACCCTACACTCTATACCCTACACTCGATACCCTACACTCTACACTCTATACCCTAAACTCTACACTCTATACCCTACACTCTATACCCTACACTCTATACCCTACACTCAATACCCTACACTCTATACCCTACACTCTACACTCTATACCCTACACTCTATACCCTACACTCTATACCCTACACTCTACACTCTATACCCTACACTCTATACCCTACACCCTATGCCCTACACTCTATACCCTACACTCTACACCCTACACTCTATACCTTACACTCTATACCCTACTCTCTATACCCTACACTCTAAACTCTATACCCTACACTCTATACCCTACACTCTATAACATACACTCTACACCCTACACTCTATACCCTACACTCTACACTCTATACCCTACACTCTAGACCATACACTCCATACCCTACACTCTATACCGTACACTCTATACCCTACACTCTATACCCTACAATCTATACCCTACACTCTACACCCTACACTCTATACCGTACACTCTATACCCTACACTCTATACCCTACAATCTATACCCTACACTCTACACCCTACACTCTATACCTTACACTCTATACCCTACACTCTATACCCTACACTCTAAACTCTATACCCTACACTCTACACTCTATACCCTACACTCTATAACATACACTCTATACCCTACACTCTATACCCTACACTCTACACTCTATACCCTACACTCTATACCATACACTCTACACCATACACTCTATAGCATACACTCTATACCCTACACTCTACATTCTATACCCTACACTCTATACCCTACACTCTACACCCTGCACTCTATACCCTACACACTATACTCTACACTCTACACTCTATACCCTACACTCTATACCCTACACTCTATACCTTACACTCTATACCCTACACTCTATACCCTACACTCTATACCCTACACTCTATACCCTACACTCTATACCATACACTCTATACCCTACACTCTACACTCTATACCCTACACTCTACACCCTACACTCTATACCCTACACTCTAATCCCTACACTCTACACTCTATACCCTACACTCTATACCCTATACTCTACACTCTATACTTACACTCTACACTCTATTCCCTACACTCTATACCCTACACTCTATACCCTACACTCAATACCCTACACTCTACACCCTACACTCTATACCCTACACTCTATACCATACACTCTATACCCTACACTCTACACTCTATACCCTACACTCTACACACTACACTCTATACCCTACACTCTAAACTCTATACCCTGCACTCTACACTCTATACCCTACACTCTATACCCTACACTCTATACCCTACACTCTATACCCTACACTCTATACCCTACACTCTACACTCTATACCCTACACTCTAGACCATACACTCCATACCCTACACTCTATACCGTACACTCTATACCCTACACTCTATACCCTACAATCTATACCCTACACTCTACACCCTACACTCTATACCTTACACTCTATACCCTACACTCTATACCCTACACTCTAAACTCTATACCCTACACTCTACACTCTATACCCTACACTCTATAACATACACTCTATACCCTACACTCTATACCCTACACTCTACACTCTATACCCTACACTCTATACCATACACTCTACACCATACACTCTATAGCATACACTCTATACCCTACACTCTACATTCTATACCCTACACTCTATAACCTACACTCTACACCCTGCACTCTATACCCTACACACTATACTCTACACTCTACACTCTATACCCTACACTCTATACCCTACACTCTATACCCTACACTCTATACCCTACACTCTATACCCTACACTCTATACCCTACAGTCTATACCCTACACTCTATACCCTACACTCTACACTCTATACCTTACACTCTACACTCTATTCCCTACACTATATACCTTACACTCTATACCCTACACTCTATACCCTACACTCTATACCCTACACTCTACACCCTACACTCTATACCCTACACTCTATACCATACACTCTATACCCTACACTCTACACTCTATACCCTACACTCTACACCCTACACTCTATACCCTACACTCTAATCCCTACACTCTACACTCTATACCCTACACTCTATACCCTATACTCTACACTCTATACCTTATACTCTACACTCTATTCCCTACACTCTATACCCTACACTCTATACCCTACACTCTATACCCTACACTCTACACCCTACACTCTATACCCTACACTCTATACCATACACTCTATACCCTACACTCTACACTCTATACCCTACACTCTACACACTACACTCTATACCCTACACTCTAATCCCTACACTCTACACTCTATACCCTACACTCTATACCCTACACTCTATACCCTACACTCTACACTCTCTACCCTACACTCTATACCCTACACTCTATAACATACACTCTATACCCTACACTCTACACCCTACACTCTATACCATACACTCTACACTCTATACCCTACACTCTATACCATACACTCTACACCATACACTCTATAGCATACACTCTATACCCTACACTCTACACTCTATACCCTACACTCCATACCCTACACTCTACACCCTGCACTCTATACCCTACACACTATACCCTACACTCTACACTCTATACCCTACACTCTATACCCTACACTCTATACCCTACACTCTATACCCTACACTCTACACTCTATACCCTACACTCTACACACTACACTCTATACCCTACACTCTAATCCCTACACTCTACACTCTATACCCTACACTCTATACCCTACACTCTATACCCTACACTCTACACTCTCTACCCTACACTCTATACCCTACACTCTATAACATACACTCTATACCCTACACTCTACACCCTACACTCTATACCATACACTCTACACTCTATACCCTACACTCTATACCATACACTCTACACCATACACTCTATAGCATACACTCTATACCCTACACTCTACACTCTATACCCTACACTCTATACCCTACACTCTACACCCTGCACTCTATACCCTACACACTATACCCTACACTCTACACTCTATACCCTACACTCTATACCCTACACTCTATACCCTACACTCTACTCTCTATACCCTACACTCTATAGCCTACACTCTACAATCTATACCCTACACTCTATACCCTACACTCTATACCCTACAGTCTATACCCTACACTCTACACTCTATACCTTACACTCCACACTCTATTCGCTACACTCTATACCCTACACTCTATACCCTACACTCTATACCCTACACTCTATACCCTACACTCTACACCCTAGACTCTATACCCTACACTCTATACCATACACTCTATACCCTACACTCTACACTCTATACCCTACACTCTACACCCTACACTCTATACCCTACACTCTAATCCCTACACTCTACACTCTATACCTTACACTCTATACCCTACACTCTACACTCTATACCTTACACTCTACACTCTATTCCCTACACTCTATACCCTACACTCTATACCCTACACTCTATACCCTACACTCTATACCCTACACTCTACACCCTACACTCTATACCCTACACTCTATACCATACACTCTATACCCTACACTCTACACTCTATACCCTACACTCCACACCCTACACTCTATACCCTACACTCTAATCCCTACACTCTACACTCTATACCCTACACTCTATACCCTACACTCTATACCCTACACTCTACACTCTCTACCCTACACTCTATACCCTACACTCTGTACCCTACACTCTATACCCTACACTCTACACTCTATACCCTACACTCTACACTCTATACCCTACACTCTATACCCTACACTCTATACCCTACACTCTACACTTTATACCCTACACTCTATACCCTACACTCTATACCCTACACTCTATACCCTACACTCTACACTATATACCCTACACTCTATACCCTACACTCTATACCCTACACTCTATACCCTACACTCTATACCCTACACTCTTTGCCCTACACTCTATACCCTACACTCTATACCCTACACTCTACACTATATACCCTACACTCTATACCCTACACTCTATACCCTACACTCTATACCCTACACTCTATACCCTACACTCTTTGCCCTACACTCTATACCCTACACTCTATACCCTACACTCTATACCATACACTCTATACCCTACACTCTACACTCTATACCCTACACTCTATACCCTACACTCTATGCCCAACACTCTATACCCTACACTCTACACCCTACACTCTATACCCTACACTCTATATCATACACTCTATACCCTACACTCTACACTCTATACCCTACACTCTACACCCTACACTCTATACCCTACACTTTAATCCCTACACTCTACACTCTATACCCTACACTCTATACCCTACACTCTATATCCTACACTCTAGACTCTCTACCCTACACTCTATACCCTACACTCTATACCCTACACTCTATACCCTACACTCTACACTCTATACCCTAAACTCTACACTCTATACCCAACACTCTATACCCTACACTCTATACCCTACACTCAATACCCTACACTCTATACCCTACACTCTACACTCTATACCCTACACTCTATACCCTACACTCTATACCCTACACTCTACACTCTATACCCTACACTCTATACCCTACACCCTATGCCCTACACTCTATACCCTACACTCTACACCCTACACTCTATACCTTACACTCTATACCCTACTCTCTATACCCTACACTCTAAACTCTATACCCTACACTCTATACCCTACACTCTATAACATACACTCTACACCCTACACTCTATACCCTACAATCTATACCATACACTCTATACCCTACACTCTATACCCTACACTCTATACCCTACACTCTATACCATACACTCTATACCCTACACTCTATACCGTACACTCTATACCATACACTCTATACCCTACACTCTATACCCTACACTCTACACCCTACACTCTATACCTTACACTCTATACCCTACACTCTAAACTCTATACCCTACACTCTACACTCTATACCATACACTCTATACCCTACACTCTATACCCTACACTCTATACCCTACACTCTATACCCTACACTCTATACCCTACACTCTACACCTTACACTCTATACCCTACACTCTATACCCTACACTCTAAACTCTATACCCTACACTCTACACTCTATACCCTACACTCTACACTCTATACCCTACACTCTACACTCTACACTCTATACCCTACACTCTACGCTCTATACCCTACACTCTATAACATACACTCTATACCCTACACTCTATACCCTACACTCTATACCATACACTCTATACCCTACACTCTATACCCTACACTCTATACCATACACTCTGTACCCTACACTCTATACCCTACACTCTATACCCTACACCCTATACCCTACACTCTATACCCTACACTCTACACCCTACACTCTATACCTTACACTCTATACCCTACACTCTATACCCTACACTCTAAACTCTATACCCTGCACTCTACACTCTATACCCTACACTCTATACCCTACACTCTATACCCTACACTCTATACCCTACACTCTATACCCTACACTCTACACTCTATACCCTACACTCTAGACCATACACTCCATACCCTACACTCTATACCGTACACTCTATACCCTACACTCTATACCCTACAATCTATACCCTACACTCTACACCCTACACTCTATACCTTACACTCTATACCCTACACTCTATACCCTACACTCTAAACTCTATACCCTACACTCTACACTCTATACCCTACACTCTATAACATACACTCTATACCCTACACTCTATACCCTACACTCTACACTCTATACCCTACACTCTATACCATACACTCTACACCATACACTCTATAGCATACACTCTATACCCTACACTCTACATTCTATACCCTACTCTCTATACCCTACACTCTACACCCTGCACTCTATACCCTACACACTATACCCTACACTCTACACTCTATACCCTACACTCTATACCCTACACTCTATACCCTACACTCTATACCCTACACTCTATACCCTACAGTCTATACCCTACACTCTATACCCTACACTCTACACTCTATACCTTACACTCTACACTCTATTCCCTACACTCTATACCTTACACTCTATACCCTACACTCTATACCCTACACTCTATACCCTACACTCTACACCCTACACTCTATACCCTACACTCTATACCATACACTCTATACCCTACACTCTACACTCTATACCCTACACTCTACACCCTACACTCTATACCCTACACTCTAATCCCTACACTCTACACTCTATACCCTACACTCTATACCCTATACTCTACACTCTATACCTTACACTCTACACTCTATTCCCTACACTCTATACCCTACACTCTATACCCTACACTCTATACCCTACACTCTACACCCTACACTCTATACCCTACACTCTATACCATACACTCTATACCCTACACTCTACACTCTATACCCTACACTCTACACACTACACTCTATACCCTACACTCTAATCCCTACACTCTACACTCTATACCCTACACTCTATACCCTACACTCTATACCCTACACTCTACACTCTCTACCCTACACTCTATACCCTACACTCTATAACATACACTCTATACCCTACACTCTACACCCTACACTCTATACCATACACTCTACACTCTATACCCTACACTCTATACCATACACTCTACACCATACACTCTATAGCATACACTCTATACCCTACACTCTACACTCTATACCCTACACTCTATACCCTACACTCTACACCCTGCACTCTATACCCTACACACTATACCCTACACTCTACACTCTATACCCTACACTCTATACCCTACACTCTATACCCTACACTCTATACCCTACACTCTACACTCTATACCCTACACTCTACACACTACACTCTATACCCTACACTCTAATCCCTACACTCTACACTCTATACCCTACACTCTATACCCTACACTCTATACCCTACACTCTACACTCTCTACCCTACACTCTATACCCTACACTCTATAACATACACTCTATACCCTACACTCTACACCCTACACTCTATACCATACACTCTACACTCTATACCCTACACTCTATACCATACACTCTACACCATACACTCTATAGCATACACTCTATACCCTACACTCTACACTCTATACCCTACACTCTATACCCTACACTCTACACCCTGCACTCTATACCCTACACACTATACCCTACACTCTACACTCTATACCCTACACTCTATACCCTACACTCTATACCCTACACTATATACCCTACACTCTACTCTCTATACCCTACACTCTATAGCCTACACTCTACAATCTATACCCTACACTCTATACCCTACACTCTATACCCTACACTCTATACCCTACAGTCTATACCCTACACTCTATACCCTACACTCTACACTCTATACCTTACACTCCACACTCTATTCCCTACACTCTATACCCTACACTCTATACCCTACACTCTATACCCTACACTCTATACCCTACACTCTACACCCTACACTCTATACCCTACACTCTATACCATACACTCTACACTCTATACCCTACACTCTACACCCTACACTCTATACCCTACACAATAAATCCCTACACTCTACACTCTATACCTTACACTCTATACCATACACTCTACACTCTATACCTTACACTCTACACTCTATTTTCTACACTCTATACCCTACACTCTATACCCTACACTCTATACCCTACACTATACACCCTACACTCTATACCCTACACTCTATACCCTACACTCTAATCCCTACACTCTACACTCTATACCCTACACTCTATACCCTACACTCTATACCCTACACTCTACACTCTCTACCCTACACTCTATACCCTGCACACTATACCCTACACTCTATACCCTACACTCTACACTCTATACCCTACACTCTACACTCTATACCCTACACTCTATACCCTACACTCTATACCCTACACTCTATACCCTACACTCTATACCCTACACTCTACACTCTATACCCTACACTCTACACTCTATACCCTACACTCTACACTCTATACCCTACACTCTATACCCTACACTCTATACCCTACACTCTATACCCTACACTCTATACCCTACACTCTACACTCTATGCCCTACACTCTACACTCTATACCTTACACTCTACACTCTATTCCCTACACTCTGTACCCTACACTCTATACCCTACACTCTACACCCCACACTCTATACCCTACACTCTATACCATACACTCTATACCCTACACTCTACACTCTATACCCTACACTCTACACCCTACACTCTATACACTACACTATAATCCCTACACTCTACAATCTATACCCTACACTCTATACCCTACACTCTATACCCTACACTCTACACTCTCTACCCTACACTCTCTACCCTACACTCTATACCCTACACTCTATACCCTACACTCTACACTCTATACCCTACACTCTACACTCTATACCCTACACTCTATGCCCTACACTCTATACCCTACACTCTACACTCGATGCCCTACACTCTACACTCTATACCCTACACTCTATACCCTACACTCTATACCCTACACTCTATGCCCTACACTCTATACCCTACACTCTATACCCTACACTCTATACCCTACACTCTATACCCTACACTCTACACTCTATTCCCTACACTCTATAGCCTACACTCTACAATCTATACCCTACACTCTATACCCTACACTCTATACCCTACAGTCTATACCCTACACTCTATACCCTACACTCTACACTCTATACCTTACACTCTACACTCTATTCCCTACACTCTATACCATACACTCTATACCCTACACTCTATACCCTACACTCTACACCCTACACTCTATACCCTACACTCTATACCATACACTCTATACCCTACACTCTACACTCTATACCCTACACTCTACATCCTACACTCTATACCCTACACTCTAATCCCGACACTCTACACTCTATACCCTACACTCTATACCCTACACTCTATACCCTACACTCTATACCCTACACTCTATACCATACACTCTATACCCTACACTGTATACCCTACACTCTACACTCTATACCCTACACTCTATACCCTACACTCTATACCCTACACTCTATACCCTACACTCTATACCATACACTCTATACCCTACACTCTATACCCTACACTCTGAACCCTACACTCTATACCCTACACTCTACTCCCTACACTCTATACCCTACACTCTATACCCTACACTCTACACTCTATACCCTACACTCTATACCCTACACTCTATACCCTACACTCTATACCCTACACTCTACACTCTATACCCTACACTCTACACTCTATACCCTGCACTCTATACCCTACACTCTATACCCTACACTCTATATTCTACACTCTATACCCTACACTCTACACTATATACCCTACACTCTATACCCTACACTCTATACCCTACACTCTATACCCTACACTCTACACTATATACCCTACACTCTATACCCTACACTCTATACCCTACACTCTATACCCTACACTCTATACCCTACACTCTTTGCCCTACACTTTATACCCTACACTCTATACCCTACACTCTACACTATATACCCTACACTCTATACCCTACACTCTATACCCTACACTCTATACCCTACACTCTATACCCTACACTCTTTGCCCTACACTCTATACCCTACACTCTATACCCTACACTCTATACCATACACTCTATACCCTACACTCTACACTCTATACCCTACACTCTATACCCTACACTCTATGCCCAACACTCTATACCCTACACTCTACACCCTACACTCTATACCCTACACTCTATATCATACACTCTATACCCTACACTCTACACTCTATACCCTACACTCTACACCCTACACTCTATACCCTACACTTTAATCCCTACACTCTACACTCTATACCCTACACTCTATACCCTACACTCTATATCCTACACTCTACACTCTCTACCCTACACTCTATACCCTACACTCTATACCCTACACTCTATACCCTACACTCTACACTCTATACCCTAAACTCTACACTCTATACCCTACACTCTATACCCTACACTCTATACCCTACACTCAATACCCTACACTCTATACCCTACACTCTACACTCTATACCCTACACTCTATACCCTACACTCTATACCCTACACTCTACACTCTATACCCTACACTCTATACCCTACACCCTATGCCCTACACTCTATACCCTACACTCTACACCCTACACTCTATACCTTACACTCTATACCCTACTCTCTATACCCTACACTCTAAACTCTATACCCTACACTCTATACCCTACACTCTATAACATACACTCTACACCCTACACTCTATACCCTACACTCTACACTCTATACCCTACACTCTAGACCATACACTCCATACCCTACACTCTATACCGTACACTCTATACCCTACACTCTATACCCTACAATCTATACCCTACACTCTACACCCTACACTCTATACCGTACACTCTATACCCTACACTCTATACCCTACAATCTATACCCTACACTCTACACCCTACACTCTATACCTTACACTCTATACCCTACACTCTATACCCTACACTCTAAACTCTATACCCTACACTCTACACTCTATACCCTACACTCTATAACATACACTCTATACCCTACACTCTATACCCTACACTCTACACTCTATACCCTACACTCTATACCATACACTCTACACCATACACTCTATAGCATACACTCTATACCCTACACTCTACATTCTATACCCTACACTCTATACCCTACACTCTACACCCTGCACTCTATACCCTACACACTATACTCTACACTCTACACTCTATACCCTACACTCTATACCCTACACTCTATACCTTACACTCTATACCCTACACTCTATACCCTACACTCTATACCCTACACTCTATACCCTACACTCTATACCATACACTCTATACCCTACACTCTACACTCTATACCCTACACTCTACACCCTACACTCTATACCCTACACTCTAATCCCTACACTCTACACTCTATACCCTACACTCTATACCCTATACTCTACACTCTATACTTACACTCTACACTCTATTCCCTACACTCTATACCCTACACTCTATACCCTACACTCAATACCCTACACTCTACACCCTACACTCTATACCCTACACTCTATACCATACACTCTATACCCTACACTCTACACTCTATACCCTACACTCTACACACTACACTCTATACCCTACACTCTAAACTCTATACCCTGCACTCTACACTCTATACCCTACACTCTATACCCTACACTCTATACCCTACACTCTATACCCTACACTCTATACCCTACACTCTACACTCTATACCCTACACTCTAGACCATACACTCCATACCCTACACTCTATACCGTACACTCTATACCCTACACTCTATACCCTACAATCTATACCCTACACTCTACACCCTACACTCTATACCTTACACTCTATACCCTACACTCTATACCCTACACTCTAAACTCTATACCCTACACTCTACACTCTATACCCTACACTCTATAACATACACTCTATACCCTACACTCTATACCCTACACTCTACACTCTATACCCTACACTCTATACCATACACTCTACACCATACACTCTATAGCATACACTCTATACCCTACACTCTACATTCTATACCCTACACTCTATACCCTACACTCTACACCCTGCACTCTATACCCTACACACTATACTCTACACTCTACACTCTATACCCTACACTCTATACCCTACACTCTATACCCTACACTCTATACCCTACACTCTATACCCTACACTCTATACCCTACAGTCTATACCCTACACTCTATACCCTACACTCTACACTCTATACCTTACACTCTACACTCTATTCCCTACACTCTATACCTTACACTCTATACCCTACACTCTATACCCTACACTCTATACCCTACACTCTACACCCTACACTCTATACCCTACACTCTATACCATACACTCTATACCCTACACTCTACACTCTATACCCTACACTCTACACCCTACACTCTATACCCTACACTCTAATCCCTACACTCTACACTCTATACCCTACACTCTATACCCTATACTCTACACTCTATACCTTATACTCTACACTCTATTCCCTACACTCTATACCCTACACTCTATACCCTACACTCTATACCCTACACTCTACACCCTACACTCTATACCCTACACTCTATACCATACACTCTATACCCTACACTCTACACTCTATACCCTACACTCTACACACTACACTCTATACCCTACACTCTAATCCCTACACTCTACACTCTATACCCTACACTCTATACCCTACACTCTATACCCTACACTCTACACTCTCTACCCTACACTCTATACCCTACACTCTATAACATACACTCTATACCCTACACTCTACACCCTACACTCTATACCATACACTCTACACTCTATACCCTACACTCTATACCATACACTCTACACCATACACTCTATAGCATACACTCTATACCCTACACTCTACACTCTATACCCTACACTCCATACCCTACACTCTACACCCTGCACTCTATACCCTACACACTATACCCTACACTCTACACTCTATACCCTACACTCTATACCCTACACTCTATACCCTACACTCTATACCCTACACTCTACACTCTATACCCTACACTCTACACACTACACTCTATACCCTACACTCTAATCCCTACACTCTACACTCTATACCCTACACTCTATACCCTACACTCTATACCCTACACTCTACACTCTCTACCCTACACTCTATACCCTACACTCTATAACATACACTCTATACCCTACACTCTACACCCTACACTCTATACCATACACTCTACACTCTATACCCTACACTCTATACCATACACTCTACACCATACACTCTATAGCATACACTCTATACCCTACACTCTACACTCTATACCCTACACTCTATACCCTACACTCTACACCCTGCACTCTATACCCTACACACTATACCCTACACTCTACACTCTATACCCTACACTCTATACCCTACACTCTATACCCTACACTCTACTCTCTATACCCTACACTCTATAGCCTACACTCTACAATCTATACCCTACACTCTATACCCTACACTCTATACCCTACAGTCTATACCCTACACTCTATACCCTACACTCTACACTCTATACCTTACACTCCACACTCTATTCCCTACACTCTATACCCTACACTCTATACCCTACACTCTATACCCTACACTATATACCCTACACTCTACACCCTAGACTCTATACCCTACACTCTATACCATACACTCTATACCCTACACTCTACACTCTATACCCTACACTCTACACCCTACACTCTATACCCTACACTCTAATCCCTACACTCTACACTCTATACCTTACACTCTATACCCTACACTCTACACTCTATACCTTACACTCTACACTCTATTCCCTACACTCTATACCCTACACTCTATACCCTACACTCTATACCCTACACTCTATACCCTACACTCTACACCCTACACTCTATACCCTACACTCTATACCATACACTCTATACCCTACACTCTACACTCTATACCCTACACTTCACACCCTACACTCTATACCCTACACTCTAATCCCTACACTCTACACTCTATACCCTACACTCTATACCCTACACTCTATACCCTACACTCTACACTCTCTACCCTACACTCTATACCCTACACTCTGTACCCTACACTCTATACCCTACACTCTACACTCTATACCCTACACTCTACACTCTATACCCTACACTCTATACCCTACACTCTATACCCTACACTCTACACTTTATACCCTACACTCTATACCCTACACTCTATACCCTACACTCTATACCCTACACTCTACACTATATACCCTACACTCTATACCCTACACTCTACACCCTACACTCTATACCCTACACTCTATACCATACACTCTATACCCTACACTCTACACTCTATACCCTACACTCCACACCCTACACTCTATACCCTACACTCTAATCCCTACACTCTACACTCTATACCCTACACTCTATACCCTACACTCTATACCCTACACTCTACACTCTCTACCCTACACTCTATACCCTACACTCTGTACCCTACACTCTATACCCTACACTCTACACTCTATACCCTACACTCTACACTCTATACCCTACACTCTATACCCTACACTCTATACCCTACACTCTACACTTTATACCCTACACTCTACACCCTACACTCTATACCCTACACTCTAATCCCTACACTCTACACTCTATACCCTACACTCTATACCCTATACTCTACACTCTATACTTACACTCTACACTCTATTCCCTACACTCTATACCCTACACTCTATACCCTACACTCAATACCCTACACTCTACACCCTACACTCTATACCCTACACTTTATACCATACACTCTATACCCTACACTCTACACTCTATACCCTACACTCTACACACTACACTCTATACCCTACACTCTAAACTCTATACCCTGCACTCTACACTCTATACCCTACACTCTATACCCTACACTCTATACCCTACACTCTATACCCTACACTCTATACCCTACACTCTACACTCTATACCCTACACTCTAGACCATACACTCCATACCCTACACTCTATACCGTACACTCTATACCCTACACTCTATACCCTACAATCTATACCCTACACTCTACACCCTACACTCTATACCTTACACTCTATACCCTACACTCTATACCCTACACTCTAAACTCTATACCCTACACTCTACACTCTATACCCTACACTCTATAACATACACTCTATACCCTACACTCTATACCCTACACTCTACACTCTATACCCTACACTCTATACCATACACTCTACACCATACACTCTATAGCATACACTCTATACCCTACACTCTACATTCTATACCCTACACTCTATACCCTACACTCTACACCCTGCACTCTATACCCTACACACTATACTCTACACTCTACACTCTATACCCTACACTCTATACCCTACACTCTATACCCTACACTCTATACCCTACACTCTATACCCTACACTCTATACCCTACAGTCTATACCCTACACTCTATACCCTACACTCTACACTCTATACCTTACACTCTACACTCTATTCCCTACACTCTATACCTTACACTCTATACCCTACACTCTATACCCTACACTCTATACCCTACACTCTACACCCTACACTCTATACCCTACACTCTATACCATACACTCTATACCCTACACTCTACACTCTATACCCTACACTCTACACCCTACACTCTATACCCTACACTCTAATCCCTACACTCTACACTCTATACCCTACACTCTATACCCTATACTCTACACTCTATACCTTATACTCTACACTCTATTCCCTACACTCTATACCCTACACTCTATACCCTACACTCTATACCCTACACTCTACACCCTACACTCTATACCCTACACTCTATACCATACACTCTATACCCTACACTCTACACTCTATACCCTACACTCTACACACTACACTCTATACCCTACACTCTAATCCCTACACTCTACACTCTATACCCTACACTCTATACCCTACACTCTATACCCTACACTCTACACTCTCTACCCTACACTCTATACCCTACACTCTATAACATACACTCTATACCCTACACTCTACACCCTACACTCTATACCATACACTCTACACTCTATACCCTACACTCTATACCATACACTCTACACCATACACTCTATAGCATACACTCTATACCCTACACTCTACACTCTATACCCTACACTCCATACCCTACACTCTACACCCTGCACTCTATACCCTACACACTATACCCTACACTCTACACTCTATACCCTACACTCTATACCCTACACTCTATACCCTACACTCTATACCCTACACTCTACACTCTATACCCTACACTCTACACACTACACTCTATACCCTACACTCTAATCCCTACACTCTACACTCTATACCCTACACTCTATACCCTACACTCTATACCCTACACTCTACACTCTCTACCCTACACTCTATACCCTACACTCTATAACATACACTCTATACCCTACACTCTACACCCTACACTCTATACCATACACTCTACACTCTATACCCTACACTCTATACCATACACTCTACACCATACACTCTATAGCATACACTCTATACCCTACACTCTACACTCTATACCCTACACTCTATACCCTACACTCTACACCCTGCACTCTATACCCTACACACTATACCCTACACTCTACACTCTATACCCTACACTCTATACCCTACACTCTATACCCTACACTCTACTCTCTATACCCTACACTCTATAGCCTACACTCTACAATCTATACCCTACACTCTATACCCTACACTCTATACCCTACAGTCTATACCCTACACTCTATACCCTACACTCTACACTCTATACCTTACACTCCACACTCTATTCCCTACACTCTATACCCTACACTCTATACCCTACACTCTATACCCTACACTATATACCCTACACTCTACACCCTAGACTCTATACCCTACACTCTATACCATACACTCTATACCCTACACTCTACACTCTATACCCTACACTCTACACCCTACACTCTATACCCTACACTCTAATCCCTACACTCTACACTCTATACCTTACACTCTATACCCTACACTCTACACTCTATACCTTACACTCTACACTCTATTCCCTACACTCTATACCCTACACTCTATACCCTACACTCTATACCCTACACTCTATACCCTACACTCTACACCCTACACTCTATACCCTACACTCTATACCATACACTCTATACCCTACACTCTACACTCTATACCCTACACTCCACACCCTACACTCTATACCCTACACTCTAATCCCTACACTCTACACTCTATACCCTACACTCTATACCCTACACTCTATACCCTACACTCTACACTCTCTACCCTACACTCTATACCCTACACTCTGTACCCTACACTCTATACCCTACACTCTACACTCTATACCCTACACTCTACACTCTATACCCTACACTCTATACCCTACACTCTATACCCTACACTCTACACTTTATACCCTACACTCTATACCCTACACTCTATACCCTACACTCTATACCCTACACTCTACACTATATACCCTACACTCTATACCCTACACTCTATACCCTACACTCTATACCCTACACTCTATACCCTACACTCTTTGCCCTACACTCTATACCCTACACTCTATACCCTACACTCTACACTATATACCCTACACTCTATACCCTACACTCTATACCCTACACTCTATACCCTACACTCTATACCCTACACTCTTTGCCCTACACTCTATACCCTACACTCTATACCCTACACTCTATACCATACACTCTATACCCTACACTCTACACTCTATACCCTACACTCTATACCCTACACTCTATGCCCAACACTCTATACCCTACACTCTACACCCTACACTCTATACCCTACACTCTATATCATACACTCTATACCCTACACTCTACACTCTATACCCTACACTCTACACCCTACACTCTATACCCTACACTTTAATCCCTACACTCTACACTCTATACCCTACACTCTATACCCTACACTCTATATCCTACACTCTACACTCTCTACCCTACACTCTATACCCTACACTCTATACCCTACACTCTATACCCTACACTCTACACTCTATACCCTAAACTCTACACTCTATACCCTACACTCTATACCCTACACTCTATACCCTACACTCAATACCCTACACTCTATACCCTACACTCTACACTCTATACCCTACACTCTATACCCTACACTCTATACCCTACACTCAATACCCTACACTCTATACCCTACACTCTACACTCTATACCCTACACTCTATACCCTACACTCTATACCCTACACTCTACACTCTATACCCTACACTCTATACCCAACACCCTATGCCCTACACTCTATACCCTACACTCTACACCCTACACGCTATACCTTACACTCTATACCCTACTCTCTATACCCTACACTCTAAACTCTATACCCTACAGTCTATACCCTACACTCTATAACATACACTCTACACCCTACACTCTATACCCTACAATCTATACCATACACTCTATACCCTACACTCTATACCCTACACTCTATACCCTACACTCTATACCATACACTCTATACCCTACACTCTATACCGTACACTCTATACCATACACTCTATACCCTACACTCTATACCCTACACTCTACACCCTAGACTCTATACCTTACACTCTATACCCTACACTCTAAACTCTATACCCTACACTCTACACTCTATACCATACACTCTATACCCTACACTCTATACCCTACACTCTATACCCTACACTCTATACCCTACACTCTATACCCTACACTCTACACCTTACACTCTATACCCTACACTCTATACCCTACACTCTAAACTCTATACCCTACACTCTACACTCTATACCCTACACTCTACACTCTATACCCTACACTCTACACTCTACACTCTATACCCTACACTCTACGCTCTATACCCTACACTCTATAACATACACTCTATACCCTACACTCTATACCCTACACTCTATACCATACACTCTATACCCTACACTCTATACCCTACACTCTATACCATACACTCTGTACCCTACACTCTATACCCTACACTCTATACCCTACACCCTATACCCTACACTCTATACCCTACACTCTACACCCTACACTCTATACCTTACACTCTATACCCTACACTCTATACCCTACACTCTAAACTCTATACCCTGCACTCTACACTCTATACCCTACACTCTATACCCTACACTCTATACCCTACACTCTATACCCTACACTCTATACCCTACACTCTATACCCTACACTCTACACTCTATACCCTACACTCTAGACCATACACTCCATACCCTACACTCTATACCGTACACTCTATACCCTACACTCTATACCCTACAATCTATACCCTACACTCTACACCCTACACTCTATACCTTACACTCTATACCCTACACTCTATACCCTACACTCTAAACTCTATACCCTACACTCTACACTCTATACCCTACACTCTATAACATACACTCTATACCCTACACTCTATACCCTACACTCTACACTCTATACCCTACACTCTATACCATACACTCTACACCATACACTCTATAGCATACACTCTATACCCTACACTCTACATTCTATACCCTACACTCTATACCCTACACTCTACACCCTGCACTCTATACCCTACACACTATACCCTACACTCTACACTCTATACCCTACACTCTATACCCTACACTCTATACCCTACACTCTATACCCTACACTCTATACCCTACAGTCTATACCCTACACTCTATACCCTACACTCTACACTCTATACCTTACACTCTACACTCTATTCCCTACACTCTATACCTTACACTCTATACCCTACACTCTATACCCTACACTCTATACCCTACACTCTACACCCTACACTCTATACCCTACACTCTATACCATACACTCTATACCCTACACTCTACACTCTATACCCTACACTCTACACCCTACACTCTATACCCTACACTCTAATCCCTACACTCTACACTCTATACCCTACACTCTATACCCTATACTCTACACTCTATACCTTACACTCTACACTCTATTCCCTACACTCTATACCCTACACTCTATACCCTACACTCTATACCCTACACTCTACACCCTACACTCTATACCCTACACTCTATACCATACACTCTATACCCTACACTCTACACTCTATACCCTACACTCTACACACTACACTCTATACCCTACACTCTAATCCCTACATTCTACACTCTATACCCTACACTCTATACCCTACACTCTATACCCTACACTCTACACTCTCTACCCTACACTCTATACCCTACACTCTATAACATACACTCTATACCCTACACTCTACACCCTACACTCTATACCATACACTCTACACTCTATACCCTACACTCTATACCATACACTCTACACCATACACTCTATAGCATACACTCTATACCCTACACTCTACACTCTATACCCTACACTCTATACCCTACACTCTACACCCTGCACTCTATACCCTACACACTATACCCTACACTCTACACTCTATACCCTACACTCTATACCCTACACTCTATACCCTACACTCTATACCCTACACTCTACACTCTATACCCTACACTCTACACACTACACTCTATACCCTACACTCTAATCCCTACACTCTACACTCTATACCCTACACTCTATACCCTACACTCTATACCCTACACTCTACACTCTCTACCCTACACTCTATACCCTACACTCTATAACATACACTCTATACCCTACACTCTACACCCTACACTCTATACCATACACTCTACACTCTATACCCTACACTCTATACCATACACTCTACACCATACACTCTATAGCATACACTCTATACCCTACACTCTACACTCTATACCCTACACTCTATACCCTACACTCTACACCCTGCACTCTATACCCTACACACTATACCCTACACTCTACACTCTATACCCTACACTCTATACCCTACACTCTATACCCTACACTCTATACCCTACACTCTACTCTCTATACCCTACACTCTATAGCCTACACTCTACAATCTATACCCTACACTCTATACCCTACACTCTATACCCTACACTCTATACCCTACAGTCTATACCCTACACTCTATACCCTACACTCTACACTCTATACCCTACACTCTATACCATACACTCTACACCATACACTCTATAGCATACACTCTATACCCTACACTCTACACTCTATACCCTACACTCTATACCCTACACTCTACACCCTGCACTCTATACCCTACACACTATACCCTACACTCTACACTCTATACCCTACACTCTATACCCTACACTCTATACCCTACACTCTATACCCTACACTCTACACTCTATACCCTACACTCTACACACTACACTCTATACCCTACACTCTAATCCCTACACTCTACACTCTATACCCTACACTCTATACCCTACACTCTATACCCTACACTCTACACTCTCTACCCTACACTCTATACCCTACACTCTATAACATACACTCTATACCCTACACTCTACACCCTACACTCTATACCATACACTCTACACTCTATACCCTACACTCTATACCATACACTCTACACCATACACTCTATAGCATACACTCTATACCCTACACTCTACACTCTATACCCTACACTCTATACCCTACACTCTACACCCTGCACTCTATACCCTACACACTATACCCTACACTCTACACTCTATACCCTACACTCTATACCCTACACTCTATACCCTACACTCTATACCCTACACTCTACTCTCTATACCCTACACTCTATAGCCTACACTCTACAATCTATACCCTACACTCTATACCCTACACTCTATACCCTACACTCTATACCCTACACTCTACACTCTATACCTTACACTCCACACTCTATTCCCTACACTCTATACCCTACACTCTACACCCTACACTCTATACCATACACTCTACACTCTATACCCTACACTCTATACCATACACTCTACACCATACACTCTATAGCATACACTCTATACCCTACACTCTACACTCTATACCCTACACTCTATACCCTACACTCTACACCCTGCACTCTATACCCTACACACTATACCCTACACTCTACACTCTATACCCTACACTCTATACCCTACACTCTATACCCTACACTCTATACCCTACACTCTACTCTCTATACCCTACACTCTATAGCCTACACTCTACAATCTATACCCTACACTCTATACCCTACACTCTATACCCTACACTCTATACCCTACACTCTACACTCTATACCTTACACTCCACACTCTATTCCCTACACTCTATACCCTACACTCTATACCCTACACTCTATACCCTACACTCTATACCCTACACTCTACACCCTACACTCTATACCCTACACTCTATACCATACACTCTACACTCTATACCCTACACTCTACACCCTACACTCTATACCCTACAGTCTAATCCCTACACTCTACACTCTATACCTTACACTCTATACCATACACTCTACACTCTATACCTTACACTCTACACTCTATTCCCTACACTCTATACCCTACACTCTATACCCTACACTCTATACCCTACTCTCTACACCCTACACTCTATACCCTACACTCTATACCCTACACTCTAATCCCTACACTCTACACTCTATACCCTACACTCTATACCCTACACTCTATACCCTACACTCTACACTCTCTACCCTACACTCTATACCCTGCACACTATACCCTACACTCTATACCCTACACTCTACACTCTATACCCTACACTCTACACTCTATACCCTACACTCTATACCCTACACTCTATACCCTACACTCTATACCCTACACTCTACACTCTATACCCTACACTCTACACTCTATACCCTACACTCTACACTCTATACCCTACACTCTATACCCTACACTCTATACCCTACACTCTATACCCTACACTCTATACCCTACACTCTACACTCTATGCCCTACACTCTACACTCTATACCTTACACTCTACACTCTATTCCCTACACTCTGTACCCTACACTCTATACCCTACACTCTACACCCCACACTCTATACCCTACACTCTATACCATACACTCTATACCCTACACTCTACACTCTATACCCTACACTCTACACCCTACACTCTATACACTACACTATAATCCCTACACTCTACAATCTATACCCTACACTCTATACCCTACACTCTACACTCTCTACCCTACACTCTCTACCCTACACTCTATACCCTACACTCTATACCCTACACTCTACACTCTATACCCTACACTCTACACTCTATACCCTACACTCTATGCCCTACACTCTATACCCTACACTCTACACTCGATGCCCTACACTCTACACTCTATACCCTACACTCTATACCCTACACTCTATACCCTACACTCTATGCCCTACACTCTATACCCTACACTCTATACCCTACACTCTATACCCTACACTCTACACTCTATTCCCTACACTCTATAGCCTACACTCTACAATCTATACCCTACACTCTATACCCTACACTCTATACCCTACAGTCTATACCCTACACTCTATACCCTACACTCTACACTCTATACCTTACACTCTACACTCTATTCCCTACACTCTATACCATACACTCTATACCCTACACTCTATACCCTACACTCTACACCCTACACTCTATGCCCTACACTCTATACCATACACTCTATACCCTACACTCTACACTCTATACCCTACACTCTACATCCTACACTCTATACCCTACACTCTAATCCCGACACTCTACACTCTATACCCTACACTCTATACCCTACACTCTATACCCTACACTCTATACCCTACACTCTATACCATACACTCTATACCCTACACTCTATACCCTACACTCTACACTCTATACCCTACACTCTATACCCTACACTCTATACCCTACACTCTATACCCTACACTCTATACCCTACACTCTATACCCTACACTCTACTCTCTATACCCTACACTCTATAGCCTACACTCTACAATCTATACCCTACACTCTATACCCTACACTCTATACCCTACACTCTATACCCTACAGTCTATACCCTACACTCTATACCCTACACTCTACACTCTATACCCTACACTCTATACCATACACTCTACACCATACACTCTATAGCATACACTCTATACCCTACACTCTACACTCTATACCCTACACTCTATACCCTACACTCTACACCCTGCACTCTATACCCTACACACTATACCCTACACTCTACACTCTATACCCTACACTCTATACCCTACACTCTATACCCTACACTCTATACCCTACACTCTACACTCTATACCCTACACTCTACACACTACACTCTATACCCTACACTCTAATCCCTACACTCTACACTCTATACCCTACACTCTATACCCTACACTCTATACCCTACACTCTACACTCTCTACCCTACACTCTATACCCTACACTCTATAACATACACTCTATACCCTACACTCTACACCCTACACTCTATACCATACACTCTACACTCTATACCCTACACTCTATACCATACACTCTACACCATACACTCTATAGCATACACTCTATACCCTACACTCTACACTCTATACCCTACACTCTATACCCTACACTCTACACCCTGCACTCTATACCCTACACACTATACCCTACACTCTACACTCTATACCCTACACTCTATACCCTACACTCTATACCCTACACTCTATACCCTACACTCTACTCTCTATACCCTACACTCTATAGCCTACACTCTACAATCTATACCCTACACTCTATACCCTACACTCTATACCCTACACTCTATACCCTACAGTCTATACCCTACACTCTATACCCTACACTCTACACTCTATACCTTACACTCCACACTCTATTCCCTACACTCTATACCCTACACTCTATACCCTACACTCTATACCCTACACTCTATACCCTACACTCTACACCCTACACTCTATACCCTACACTCTATACCATACACTCTACACTCTATACCCTACACTCTACACCCTACACTCTATACCCTACACTCTAATCCCTACACTCTACACTCTATACCTTACACTCTATACCATACACTCTACACTCTATACCTTACACTCTACACTCTATTCCCTACACTCTATACCCTACACTCTATACCCTACACTCTATACCCTACACTCTACACCCTACACTCTATACCCTACACTCTATACCCTACACTCTAATCCCTACACTCTACACTCTATACCCTACACTCTATACCCTACACTCTATACCCTACACTTTACACTCTCTACCCTACACTCTATACCCTGCACACTATACCCTACACTCTATACCCTACACTCTACACTCTATACCCTACACTCTACACTCTATACCCTACACTCTATACCCTACACTCTATACCCTACACTCTACACTCTATACCCTACACTCTACACTCTATACCCTACACTCTACACTCTATACCCTACACTCTATACCCTACACTCTATACCCTACACTCTATACCCTACACTCTATACCCTACACTCTACACTCTATGCCCTACACTCTACACTCTATACCTTACACTCTACACTCTATTCCCTACACTCTGTACCCTACACTCTATACCCTACACTCTACACCCCACACTCTATACCCTACACTCTATACCATACACTCTATACCCTACACTCTACACTCTATACCCTACACTCTACACCCTACACTCTATACACTACACTATAATCCCTACACTCTACAATCTATACCCTACACTCTATACCCTACACTCTATACCCTACACTCTACACTCTCTACCCTACACTCTCTACCCTACACTCTATACCCTACACTCTATACCCTACACTCTACACTCTATACCCTACACTCTACACTCTATACCCTACACTCTATGCCCTACACTCTATACCCTACACTCTACACTCGATGCCCTACACTCTACACTCTATACCCTACACTCTATACCCTACACTCTATACCCTACACTCTATGCCCTACACTCTATACCCTACACTCTATACCCTACACTCTATACCCTACACTCTACACTCTATTCCCTACACTCTATAGCCTACACTCTACAATCTATACCCTACACTCTATACCCTACACTCTATACCCTACAGTCTATACCCTACACTCTATACCCTACACTCTACACTCTATACCTTACACTCTACACTCTATTCCCTACACTCTATACCATACACTCTATACCCTACACTCTATACCCTACACTCTACACCCTACACTCTATACCCTACACTCTATACCATACACTCTATACCCTACACTCTACACTCTATACCCTACACTCTACATCCTACACTCTATACCCTACACTCTAATCCCGACACTCTACACTCTATACCCTACACTCTATACCCTACACTCTATACCCTACACTCTATACCCTACACTCTATACCATACACTCTCTACCCTACACTCTATACCCTACACTCTACACTCTATACCCTACACTCTATACCCTACACTCTATACCCTACACTCTATACCCTACACTCTATACCATACACTCTATACCCTACACTCTATACCCTACACTCTGAACCCTACACTCTATACCCTACACTCTACTCCCTACACTCTATACCCTACACTCTATACCCTACACTCTACACTCTATACCCTACACTCTATACCCTACACTCTATACCCTACACTCTATACCCTACACTCTACACTCTATACCCTACACTCTACACTCTATACCCTACACTCTATGCCCTATACTCTACACTCTATACCTTACACTCTACACTCTATTCCCTACACTCTATACCCTACACTCTATACCCTACACTCTATACCCTACACTCTACACCCTACACTCTATACCCTACACTCTATACCATACACTCTATACCCTACACTCTACACTCTATACCCTACACTCTACACACTACACTCTATACCCTACACTCTAATCCCTACACTCTACACTCTATACCCTACACTCTATACCCTACACTCTATACCCTACACTCTACACTCTCTACCCTACACTCTATACCCTACACTCTATAACATACACTCTATACCCTACACTCTACACCCTACACTCTATACCATACACTCTACACTCTATACCCTACACTCTATACCATACACTCTACACCATACACTCTATAGCATACACTCTATACCCTACACTCTACACTCTATACCCTACACTCTATACCCTACACTCTACACCCTGCGCTCTATACCCTACACACTATACCCTACACTCTACACTCTATACCCTACACTCTATACCCTACACTCTATACCCTACACTCTATACCCTACACTCTACACTCTATACCCTACACTCTACACACTACACTCTATACCCTACACTCTAATCCCTACACTCTACACTCTATACCCTACACTCTATACCCTACACTCTATACCCTACACTCTACACTCTCTACCCTACACTCTATACCCTACACTCTATAACATACACTCTATACCCTACACTCTACACCCTACACTCTATACCATACACTCTACACTCTATACCCTACACTCTATACCATACACTCTACACCATACACTCTATAGCATACACTCTATACCCTACACTCTACACTCTATACCCTACACTCTATACCCTACACTCTACACCCTGCACTCTATACCCTACACACTATACCCTACACTCTACACTCTATACCCTACACTCTATACCCTACACTCTATACCCTACACTCTATACCCTACACTCTACTCTCTATACCCTACACTCTATAGCCTACACTCTACAATCTATACCCTACACTCTATACCCTACACTCTATACCCTACAGTCTATACCCTACACTCTATACCCTACACTCTACACTCTATACCTTACACTCCACACTCTATTCCCTACACTCTATACCCTACACTCTATACCCTACACTCTATACCCTACACTCTATACCCTACACTCTACACCCTAGACTCTATACCCTACACTTTATACCATACACTCTATACCCTACACTCTACACTCTATACCCTACACTCTACACCCTACACTCTATACCCTACACTCTAATCCCTACACTCTACACTCTATACCTTACACTCTATACCCTACACTCTACACTCTATACCTTACACTCTACACTCTATTCCCTACACTCTATACCCTACACTCTATACCCTACACTCTATACCCTACACTCTATACCCTACACTCTACACCCTACACTCTATACCCTACACTCTATACCATACACTCTATACCCTACACTCTACACTCTATACCCTACACTCCACACCCTACACTCTATACCCTACACTCTAATCCCTACACTCTACACTCTATACCCTACACTCTATACCCTACACTCTATACCCTACACTCTACACTCTCTACCCTACACTCTATACCCTACACTCTGTACCCTACACTCTATACCCTACACTCTACACTCTATACCCTACACTCTACACTCTATGCCCTACACTCTACACTCTATACCCTACACTCTACACTCTATACCCTACACTCTACACTCTATACCCTACACTGTATACCCTACACTCTATACCCTACACTCTATACCCTACACTCTATACCCTACACTCTACACTCTATTCCCTACACTCTACACTCTGTACCTTACACTCAACACTCTATTCCCTACACTCTATACCCTACACTCTATACCCTACACTCTATACCCTACACTCTACACCCTACACTCTATACTCTACACTCTATACCATACACTCTATACCCTACACTCTACACTCTATGCCCTACACTCTACACCCTACACTCTATACCGTACACTCTAATCCCTACACTCTACACTCTCTACCCTACACTCTATACCCTACACTCTATACCCTACACTCTACACTCTATACCCTACACTCTATACCCTACACTCTATGCCCTACACTCTATACCCTACAATCTATACCCTAAACTCAATACCCTACACTCTATACCCTACACTCTACACTCTATACCCTACACACTATACCCTACACTCTATACCCTACACTCTAATCCCTACACTCTACACTCTATACCCTACACTCTATACCCTACACTCTACACTCTATACCTTACACTCTACACTCTATTCCCTACACTCTATACCCTACACTCTATACCCTACACTCTATACCCTACACTCTATACCCAACACTCTACACCCTACACTCTATACCCTACACTCTATACCATACACTTTATACCCTACACTCTACACTCTATACCCTACACTCTACACTCTATACCCTACACTCTATACCCTACACTCTATACCCTACACTCTATACCCGACACTCTACATGCTATACCCTACACTCTACACTCTATACCCTACACTCTATACCCTACACTCTATACCCTACACTCTATACCCTACACTCTATACCCTACACTCTACACTCTATACCCTACACTCTATACCCTACACTCTACACCCTACACTCTATGCCCTACACTCTATGCCCTACACTCTATACCCTACACTCTATACCCTACACTCTATACCCTACACTCTATACCCTACACTCTATACCATACACTCTACACTCTATATCCTACACTCTCTACCCTACACTTTACACTCTATACCCTACACTCTATACCCTACACTCTAATCCCTACACTCTACACTCTATACCCTACACTCTACACTCTATACCCTACACTCTATATCCTACACTCTACACTCTATACCATACATTCTATACCCTACACTCTATACTATACACTCTATACCCTACACTCTACACCCTACACTCTATACCCTACACTCTATACCCTACACTCTATTCCCTACACTCTATACCCTACACTCTACACCCTACACTCTATACCCTACACTCTATACCATACACTCTATACCCTACACTCTACACTCTATACCCTACACTCTACATCCCACACTCTATACCCTACACTCTAATCCCGACACTCTACACTCTATACCCTACCCTACACTCTATACCCTACACTCTACACTCTCTACCCTACACTCTATACCCTACACTCTATAACATACACTCTCTACCCTACACTCTATACCCTACACTCTATAACATACACTCTATACCATACACTCTACAATCTATACCCTACACTCTATACCATACACTCTACACCATACACTCTATAGCGTACACTCTATACCCTACACTCTACACTCTATACCCTACACTCTATACCCTACACTCTACACCCTGCACTCTATACCGTACACACTATACCCTACACTCTACACTCTATACCCTACACTCTATACCCTACACTCTATACCCTACACTCTATACCCTACACTCTACACTCTATACCCTACACTCTATAGCCTACACTCTACAATCTATACCCTACACTCTATACCCTACACTCTATACCCTACAGTCTATACCCTACACTCTATACCCTACACTCTACACTCTATACCTTACACTCTACACTCTATTCCCTACACTCTATACCCTACACTCTATACCCTACACTCTATACCCTACACTCTATACCCTACACTCTACACCCTACACTCTATACCCTACACTCTATACCATACACTCTATACCCTACACTCTACACTCTATACCCTACACTCTACACCCTACACTCTATACCCTACACTCTAATCCCTTCACTCTACACTCTATACCCTACACTCTATACCCTACACTCTACACTCTATACCTTACACTCTACACTCTATTCCCTACACTCTATACCCTACACTCTATACCCTACACTCTATACCCTACTCTCTACACCCTACACTCTATACCATACACTCTATACACTACACTCTACACTCTATACCCTACACTCTACACCCTACACTCTATACCCTACACTCTAATCCCTACACTCTACACTCTATACTCTACACTCTATACCCTACACTCTATACCCTACACTCTACAGACTCTACCCTACACTCTATACCCTACACTCTATACCCTACACTCTATACCCTACACTCTACACTCTATACCCTACACTCTACACTCTATACCCTACACTCTATACCTTACACTCTATACCCTACACTCTATACCCTACACTCTAATCCCTACACTCTACACTCTATACCCTACACTCTATTCCCTACACTCTATACCCTACACTCTATACCCTACACTCTATACCCTACACTCTATACCCAACACTCTACACCCTACACTCTATACCCTACACTCTATACCATACACTCTATACCCTACACTCTACACTCTATACCCTACACTCTACACTTTATACCCTACACTCTATACCCTACACTCTATACCCTACACTCTATACCATACACTCCATACCCTACACTCTATACCGTACACTCTATACCCTACACTCTATACCCTACAATCTATACCCTACACTCTACACCCTACACTCTATACCTTACACTCTATACCCTACACTCTATACCCTACACTCTATACCCTACACTCTACACTCTATGCCCTACACTCTACACTCTATACCTTACACTCTACACTCTATTCCCTACACTCTGTACCCTACACTCTATACCCTACACTCTACACCCCACACTCTATACCCTACACTCTATACCATACACTCTATACCCTACACTCTACACTCTATACCCTACACTCTACACCCTACACTCTATACACTACACTATAATCCCTACACTCTACAATCTATACCCTACACTCTATACCCTACACTCTATACCCTACACTCTACACTCTCTACCCTACACTCTCTACCCTACACTCTATACCCTACACTCTATACCCTACACTCTACACTCTATACCCTACACTCTACACTCTATACCCTACACTCTATGCCCTACACTCTATACCCTACACTCTACACTCGATGCCCTACACTCTACACTCTATACCCTACACTCTATACCCCACACTCTATACCCTACACTCTATGCCCTACACTCTATACCCTACACTCTATACCCTACACTCTATACCCTACACTCTACACTCTATTCCCTACACTCTATAGCCTACACTCTACAATCTATACCCTACACTCTATACCCTACACTCTATACCCTACAGTCTATACCCTACACTCTATACCCTACACTCTACACTCTATACCTTACACTCTACACTCTATTCCCTACACTCTATACCATACACTCTATACCCTACACTCTATACCCTACACTCTACACCCTACACTCTATACCCTACACTCTATACCATACACTCTATACCCTACACTCTACACTCTATACCCTACACTCTACATCCTACACTCTATACCCTACACTCTAATCCCGACACTCTACACTCTATACCCTACACTCTATACCCTACACTCTATACCCTACACTCTATACCCTACACTCTATACCATACACTCTATACCCTACACTCTATACCCTACACTCTACACTCTATACCCTACACTCTATACCCTACACTCTATACCCTACACTCTATACCCTACACTCTATACCATACACTCTATACCCTACACTCTATACCCTACACTCTGAACCCTACACTCTATACCCTACACTCTACTCCCTACACTCTATACCCTACACTCTATACCCTACACTCTACACTCTATACCCTACACTCTATACCCTACACTCTATACCCTACACTCTATACCCTACACTCTACACTCTATACCCTACACTCTACACTCTATACCCTACACTCTATACCCTATACTCTACACTCTATACCTTACACTCTACACTCTATTCCCTACACTCTACACCCTACACTCTATACCCTACACTCTATACCCTACACTCTACACCCTACACTCTATACCCTACACTCTATACCATACACTCTATACCCTACACTCTACACTCTATACCCTACACTCTACACACTACACTCTATACCCTACACTCTAATCCCTACACTCTACACTCTATACCCTACACTCTATACCCTACACTCTATACCCTACACTCTACACTCTCTACCCTACACTCTATACCCTACACTCTATAACATACACTCTATACCCTACACTCTACACCCTACACTCTATACCATACACTCTACACTCTATACCCTACACTCTATACCATACACTCTACACCATACACTCTATAGCATACACTCTATACCCTACACTCTACACTCTATACCCTACACTCTATACCCTACACTCTACACCCTGCACTCTATACCCTACACACTATACCCTACACTCTACACTCTATACCCTACACTCTATACCCTACACTCTATACCCTACACTCTATACCCTACACTCTACACTCTATACCCTACACTCTACACACTACACTCTATACCCTACACTCTAATCCCTACACTCTACACTCTATACCCTACACTCTATACCCTACACTCTATAACATACACTCTATACCCTACACTCTACACCCTACACTCTATACCATACACTCTACACTCTATACCCTACACTCTATACCATACACTCTACACCATACACTCTATAGCATACACTCTATACCCTACACTCTACACTCTATACCCTACACTCTATACCCTACACTCTACACCCTGCACTCTATACCCTACACACTATACCCTACACTCTACACTCTATACCCTACACTCTATACCCTACACTCTATACCCTACACTCTATACCCTACACTCTACACTCTATACCCTACACTCTACACACTACACTCTATACCCTACACTCTATACCATACACTCCATACCCTACACTCTATACCGTACACTCTATACCCTACACTCTATACCCTACAATCTATACCCTACACTCTACACCCTACACTCTATACCTTACACTCTATACCCTACACTCTATACCCTACACTCTATACCCTACACTCTACACTCTATGCCCTACACTCTACACTCTATACCTTACACTCTACACTCTATTCCCTACACTCTGTACCCTACACTCTATACCCTACACTCTACACCCCACACTCTATACCCTACACTCTATACCATACACTCTATACCCTACACTCTACACTCTATACCCTACACTCTACACCCTACACTCTATACACTACACTATAATCCCTACACTCTACAATCTATACCCTACACTCTATACCCTACACTCTATACCCTACACTCTACACTCTCTACCCTACACTCTCTACCCTACACTCTATACCCTACACTCTATACCCTACACTCTACACTCTATACCCTACACTCTACACTCTATACCCTACACTCTATGCCCTACACTCTATACCCTACACTCTACACTCGATGCCCTACACTCTACACTCTATACCCTACACTCTATACCCTACACTCTATACCCTACACTCTATGCCCTACACTCTATACCCTACACTCTATACCCTACACTCTATACCCTACACTCTACACTCTATTCCCTACACTCTATAGCCTACACTCTACAATCTATACCCTACACTCTATACCCTACACTCTATACCCTACAGTCTATACCCTACACTCTATACCCTACACTCTACACTCTATACCTTACACTCTACACTCTATTCCCTACACTCTATACCATACACTCTATACCCTACACTCTATACCCTACACTCTACACCCTACACTCTATACCCTACACTCTATACCATACACTCTATACCCTACACTCTACACTCTATACCCTACACTCTACATCCTACACTCTATACCCTACACTCTAATCCCGACACTCTACACTCTATACCCTACACTCTATACCCTACACTCTATACCCTACACTCTATACCATACACTCTATACCCTACACTCTATACCCTACACTCTACACTCTATACCCTACACTCTATACCCTACACTCTATACCCTACACTCTATACCCTACACTCTATACCATACACTCTATACCCTACACTCTATACCCTACACTCTGAACCCTACACTCTATACCCTACACTCTACTCCCTACACTCTATACCCTACACTCTATACCCTACACTCTACACTCTATACCCTACACTCTATACTCTACACTCTATACCCTACACTCTATACCCTACACTCTACACTCTATACCCTACACTCTACACTCTATACCCTACACTCTATACCCTATACTCTACACTCTATACCTTACACTCTACACTCTATTCCCTACACTCTATACCCTACACTCTATACCCTACACTCTATACCCTACACTCTACACCCTACACTCTATACCCTACACTCTATACCATACACTCTATACCCTACACTCTACACTCTATACCCTACACTCTACACACTACACTCTATACCCTACACTCTAATCCCTACACTCTACACTCTATACCCTACACTCTATACCCTACACTCTATACCCTACACTCTACACTCTCTACCCTACACTCTATACCCTACACTCTATAACATACACTCTATACCCTACACTCTACACCCTACACTCTATACCATACACTCTACACTCTATACCCTACACTCTATACCATACACTCTACACCATACACTCTATAGCATACACTCTATACCCTACACTCTACACTCTATACCCTACACTCTATACCCTACACTCTACACCCTGCACTCTATACCCTACACACTATACCCTACACTCTACACTCTATACCCTACACTCTATACCCTACACTCTATACCCTACACTCTATACCCTACACTCTACACTCTATACCCTACACTCTACACACTACACTCTATACCCTACACTCTAATCCCTACACTCTACACTCTATACCCTACACTCTATACCCTACACTCTATACCCTACACTCTACACTCTCTACCCTACACTCTATACCCTACACTCTATAACATACACTCTATACCCTACACTCTACACCCTACACTCTATACCATACACTCTACACTCTATACCCTACACTCTATACCATACACTCTACACCATACACTCTATAGCATACACTCTATACCCTACACTCTACACTCTATACCCTACACTCTATACCCTACACTCTACACCCTGCACTCTATACCCTACACACTATACCCTACACTCTACACTCTATACCCTACACTCTATACCCTACACTCTATACCCTACACTCTATACCCTACACTCTACTCTCTATACCCTACACTCTATAGCCTACACTCTACAATCTATACCCTACACTCTATACCCTACACTCTATACCCTACACTCTATACCCTACAGTCTATACCCTACACTCTATACCCTACACTCTACACTCTACACTCTACACCCTACACTCTATACCCTACACTCTATACCATACACTCTACACTCTATACCCTACACTCTACACCCTACACTCTATACCCTACACTCTAATCCCTACACTCTACACTCTATACCTTACACTCTATACCATACACTCTACACTCTATACCTTACACTCTACACTCTATTCCCTACACTCTATACCCTACACTCTATACCCTACACTCTATACCCTACACTCTACACCCTACACTCTATACCCTACACTCTATACCCTACACTCTAATCCCTACACTCTACACTCTATACCCTACACTCTATACCCTACACTCTACACTCTCTACCCTACACTCTATACCCTGCACACTATACCCTACACTCTATACCCTACACTCTACACTCTATACCCTACACTCTACACTCTATACCCTACACTCTATACCCTACACTCTATACCCTACACTCTATACCCTACACTCTACACTCTATACCCTACACTCTACACTCTATACCCTACACTCTACACTCTATACCCTACACTCTATACCCTACACTCTATACCCTACACTCTATACCCTACACTCTATACCCTACACTCTACACTCTATGCCCTACACTCTACACTCTATACCTTACACTCTACACTCTATTCCCTACACTCTGTACCCTACACTCTATACCCTACAGTCTACACCCCACACTCTATACCCTACACTCTATACCATACACTCTATACCCTACACTCTACACTCTATACCCTACACTCTACACCCTACACTCTATACACTACACTATAATCCCTACACTCTACAATCTATACCCTACACTCTATACCCTACACTCTATACGCTACACTCTACACTCTCTACCCTACACTCTCTACCCTACACTCTATACCCTACACTCTATACCCTACACTCTACACTCTATACCCTACACTCTACACTCTATACCCTACACTCTATGCCCTACACTCTATACCCTACACTCTACACTCGATGCCCTACACGCTACACTCTATACCCTACACTCTATACCCTACACTCTATACCCTACACTCTATGCCCTACACTCTATACCCTACACTCTATACCCTACACTCTATACCCTACACTCTATACCCTACACTCTACACTCTATTCCCTACACTCTATAGCCTACACTCTACAATCTATACCCTACACTCTATACCCTACACTCTATACCCTACAGTCTATACCCTACACTCTATACCCTACACTCTACACTCTATACCTTACACTCTACACTCTATTCCCTACACTCTATACCATACACTCTATACCCTACACTCTATACCCTACACTCTACACCCTACACTCTATACCCTACACTCTATACCATACACTCTATACCCTACACTCTACACTCTATACCCTACACTCTACATCCTACACTCTATACCCTACACTCTAATCCCGACACTCTACACTCTATACCCTACACTCTATACCCTACACTCTATACCCTACACTCTATACCCTACACTCTATACCATACACTCTATACCCTACACTCTATACCCTACACTCTACACTCTATACCCTACACTCTATACCCTACACTCTATACCCTACACTCTATACCCTACACTATATACCATACACTCTATACCCTACACTCTATACCCTACACTCTGAACCCTACACTCTATACCCTACACTCTACTCCCTACACTCTATACCCTACACTCTATACCCTACACTCTACACTCTATACCCTACACTCTATACCCTACACTCTATACCCTACACTCTATACCCTACACTCTACACTCTATACCCTACACTCTACACTCTATACCCTGCACTCTATACCCTACACTCTATACCCTACACTCTATACCCTACACTCTATACCCTACACTCTACACTATATACCCTACACTCTATACCCTACACTCTATACCCTACACTCTATACCCTACACTCTACACTATATACCCTACACTCTATACCCTACACTCTATACCCTACACTCTATACCCTACACTCTATACCCTACACTCTTTGCCCTACACTCTATACCCTACACTCTATACCCTACACTCTACACTATATACCCTACACTCCATACCCTACACTCTATACCCTACACTCTATACCCTACACTCTATACCCTACACTCTTTGCCCTACACTCTATACCCTACACTCTATACCCTACACTCTATACCATACACTCTATACCCTACACTCTACACTCTATACCCTACACTATATACCCTACACTCTATGCCCAACACTCTATACCCTACACTCTACACCCTACACTCTATACCCTACACTCTATATCATACACTCTATACCCTACACTCTACACTCTATACCCTACACTCTACACCCTACACTCTATACCCTACACTTTAATCCCTACACTCTACACTCTATACCCTACACTCTATACCCTACACTCTATATCCTACACTCTACACTCTCTACCCTACACTCTATACCCTACACTCTATACCCTACACTCTATACCCTACACTCTACACTCTATACCCTAAACTCTACACTCTATACCCTACACTCTATACCCTACACTCTATACCCTACACTCAATACCCTACACTCTATACCCTACACTCTACACTCTATACCCTACACTCTATACCCTACACTCTATACCCTACACTCTACACTCTATACCCTACACTCTATACCCTACACCCTATGCCCTACACTCTATACCCTACACTCTACACCCTACACTCTATACCTTACACTCTATACCCTACTCTCTATACCCTACACTCTAAACTCTATACCCTACACTCTATACCCTACACTCTATAACATACACTCTACACCCTACACTCTATACCCTACAATCTATACCATACACTCTATACCCTACACTCTATACCCTACACTCTATACCCTACACTCTATACCATACACTCTATACCCTACACTCTATACCGTACACTCTATACCATACACTCTATACCCTACACTCTATACCCTACACTCTACACCCTACACTCTATACCTTACACTCTATACCCTACACTCTAAACTCTATACCCTACACTCTACACTCTATACCATACACTCTATACCCTACACTCTATACCCTACACTCTATACCCTACACTCTATACCCTACACTCTACACCTTACACTCTATACCCTACACTCTATACCCTACACTCTATACCCTACACTCTACACTCTATACCCTACACTCTAGACCATACACTCCATACCCTACACTCTATACCGTACACTCTATACCCTACACTCTATACCCTACAATCTATACCCTACACTCTACACCCTACACTCTATACCTTACACTCTATACCCTACACTCTAAACTCTATACCCTACACTCTACACTCTATACCCTACACTCTACACTCTATACCCTACACTCTACACTCTACACTCTATACCCTACACTCTACGCTCTATACCCTACACTCTACACACTACACTCTATACCCTACACTCTAATCCCTACACTCTACACTCTATACCCTACACTCTATACCCTACACTCTATAACATACACTCTATACCCTACACTCTACACCCTACACTCTATACCATACACTCTACACTCTATACCCTACACTCTATACCATACACTCTACACCATACACTCTATAGCATACACTCTATACCCTACACTCTACACTCTATACCCTACACTCTATACCCTACACTCTACACCCTGCACTCTATACCCTACACACTATACCCTACACTCTACACTCTATACCCTACACTCTATACCCTACACTCTATACCCTACACTCTATACCCTACACTCTACACTCTATACCCTACACTCTACACACTACACTCTATACCCTACACTCTATACCATACACTCCATACCCTACACTCTATACCGTACACTCTATACCCTACACTCTATACCCTACAATCTATACCCTACACTCTACACCCTACACTCTATACCTTACACTCTATACCCTACACTCTATACCCTACACTCTATACCCTACACTCTACACTCTATGCCCTACACTCTACACTCTATACCTTACACTCTACACTCTATTCCCTACACTCTGTACCCTACACTCTATACCCTACACTCTACACCCCACACTCTATACCCTACACTCTATACCATACACTCTATACCCTACACTCTACACTCTATACCCTACACTCTACACCCTACACTCTATACACTACACTATAATCCCTACACTCTACAATCTATACCCTACACTCTATACCCTACACTCTATACCCTACACTCTACACTCTCTACCCTACACTCTCTACCCTACACTCTATACCCTACACTCTATACCCTACACTCTACACTCTATACCCTACACTCTACACTCTATACCCTACACTCTATGCCCTACACTCTATACCCTACACTCTACACTCGATGCCCTACACTCTACACTCTATACCCTACACTCTATACCCTACACTCTATACCCTACACTCTATGCCCTACACTCTATACCCTACACTCTATACCCTACACTCTATACCCTACACTCTACACTCTATTCCCTACACTCTATAGCCTACACTCTACAATCTATACCCTACACTCTATACCCTACACTCTATACCCTACAGTCTATACCCTACACTCTATACCCTACACTCTACACTCTATACCTTACACTCTACACTCTATTCCCTACACTCTATACCATACACTCTATACCCTACACTCTATACCCTACACTCTACACCCTACACTCTATACCCTACACTCTATACCATACACTCTATACCCTACACTCTACACTCTATACCCTACACTCTACATCCTACACTCTATACCCTACACTCTAATCCCGACACTCTACACTCTATACCCTACACTCTATACCCTACACTCTATACCCTACACTCTATACCATACACTCTATACCCTACACTCTATACCCTACACTCTACACTCTATACCCTACACTCTATACCCTACACTCTATACCCTACACTCTATACCCTACACTCTATACCATACACTCTATACCCTACACTCTATACCCTACACTCTGAACCCTACACTCTATACCCTACACTCTACTCCCTACACTCTATACCCTACACTCTATACCCTACACTCTACACTCTATACCCTACACTCTATACTCTACACTCTATACCCTACACTCTATACCCTACACTCTACACTCTATACCCTACACTCTACACTCTATACCCTACACTCTATACCCTATACTCTACACTCTATAC
Source organism: Ranitomeya imitator (assembly GCF_032444005.1). Taxonomy (NCBI): domain Eukaryota; kingdom Metazoa; phylum Chordata; class Amphibia; order Anura; family Dendrobatidae; genus Ranitomeya; species Ranitomeya imitator. Next base: position 88,313 of record NW_027194786.1, on the reverse strand, counting down.
CTTACACTCTACACTCTATTCCCTACACTCTATACCCTACACTCTATACCCTACACTCTATACCCTACACTCTACACCCTACACTCTATACCCTACACTCTATACCATACACTCTATACCCTACACTCTACACTCTATACCCTACACTCTACACACTACACTCTATACCCTACACTCTAATCCCTACACTCTACACTCTATACCCTACACTCTATACCCTACACTCTATACCCTACACTCTACACTCTCTACCCTACACTCTATACCCTACACTCTATAACATACACTCTATACCCTACACTCTACACCCTACACTCTATACCATACACTCTACACTCTATACCCTACACTCTATACCATACACTCTACACCATACACTCTATAGCATACACTCTATACCCTACACTCTACACTCTATACCCTACACTCTATACCCTACACTCTACACCCTGCACTCTATACCCTACACACTATACCCTACACTCTACACTCTATACCCTACACTCTATACCCTACACTCTATACCCTACACTCTATACCCTACACTCTACACTCTATACCCTACACTCTACACACTACACTCTATACCCTACACTCTAATCCCTACACTCTACACTCTATACCCTACACTCTATACCCTACACTCTATACCCTACACTCTACACTCTCTACCCTACACTCTATACCCTACACTCTATAACATACACTCTATACCCTACACTCTACACCCTACACTCTATACCATACACTCTACACTCTATACCCTACACTCTATACCATACACTCTACACCATACACTCTATAGCATACACTCTATACCCTACACTCTACACTCTATACCCTACACTCTATACCCTACACTCTACACCCTGCACTCTATACCCTACACACTATACCCTACACTCTACACTCTATACCCTACACTCTATACCCTACACTCTATACCCTACACTCTATACCCTACACTCTACTCTCTATACCCTACACTCTATAGCCTACACTCTACAATCTATACCCTACACTCTATACCCTACACTCTATACCCTACACTCTATACCCTACAGTCTATACCCTACACTCTATACCCTACACTCTACACTCTACACTCTACACCCTACACTCTATACCCTACACTCTATACCATACACTCTACACTCTATACCCTACACTCTACACCCTACACTCTATACCCTACACTCTAATCCCTACACTCTACACTCTATACCTTACACTCTATACCATACACTCTACACTCTATACCTTACACTCTACACTCTATTCCCTACACTCTATACCCTACACTCTATACCCTACACTCTATACCCTACACTCTACACCCTACACTCTATACCCTACACTCTATACCCTACACTCTAATCCCTACACTCTACACTCTATACCCTACACTCTATACCCTACACTCTACACTCTCTACCCTACACTCTATACCCTGCACACTATACCCTACACTCTATACCCTACACTCTACACTCTATACCCTACACTCTACACTCTATACCCTACACTCTATACCCTACACTCTATACCCTACACTCTATACCCTACACTCTACACTCTATACCCTACACTCTACACTCTATACCCTACACTCTACACTCTATACCCTACACTCTATACCCTACACTCTATACCCTACACTCTATACCCTACACTCTATACCCTACACTCTACACTCTATGCCCTACACTCTACACTCTATACCTTACACTCTACACTCTATTCCCTACACTCTGTACCCTACACTCTATACCCTACACTCTACACCCCACACTCTATACCCTACACTCTATACCATACACTCTATACCCTACACTCTACACTCTATACCCTACACTCTACACCCTACACTCTATACACTACACTATAATCCCTACACTCTACAATCTATACCCTACACTCTATACCCTACACTCTATACGCTACACTCTACACTCTCTACCCTACACTCTCTACCCTACACTCTATACCCTACACTCTATACCCTACACTCTACACTCTATACCCTACACTCTACACTCTATACCCTACACTCTATGCCCTACACTCTATACCCTACACTCTACACTCGATGCCCTACACGCTACACTCTATACCCTACACTCTATACCCTACACTCTATACCCTACACTCTATGCCCTACACTCTATACCCTACACTCTATACCCTACACTCTATACCCTACACTCTATACCCTACACTCTACACTCTATTCCCTACACTCTATAGCCTACACTCTACAATCTATACCCTACACTCTATACCCTACACTCTATACCCTACAGTCTATACCCTACACTCTATACCCTACACTCTACACTCTATACCTTACACTCTACACTCTATTCCCTACACTCTATACCATACACTCTATACCCTACACTCTATACCCTACACTCTACACCCTACACTCTATACCCTACACTCTATACCATACACTCTATACCCTACACTCTACACTCTATACCCTACACTCTACATCCTACACTCTATACCCTACACTCTAATCCCGACACTCTACACTCTATACCCTACACTCTATACCCTACACTCTATACCCTACACTCTATACCCTACACTCTATACCATACACTCTATACCCTACACTCTATACCCTACACTCTACACTCTATACCCTACACTCTATACCCTACACTCTATACCCTACACTCTATACCCTACACTATATACCATACACTCTATACCCTACACTCTATACCCTACACTCTGAACCCTACACTCTATACCCTACACTCTACTCCCTACACTCTATACCCTACACTCTATACCCTACACTCTACACTCTATACCCTACACTCTATACCCTACACTCTATACCCTACACTCTATACCCTACACTCTACACTCTATACCCTACACTCTACACTCTATACCCTGCACTCTATACCCTACACTCTATACCCTACACTCTATACCCTACACTCTATACCCTACACTCTACACTATATACCCTACACTCTATACCCTACACTCTATACCCTACACTCTATACCCTACACTCTACACTATATACCCTACACTCTATACCCTACACTCTATACCCTACACTCTATACCCTACACTCTATACCCTACACTCTTTGCCCTACACTCTATACCCTACACTCTATACCCTACACTCTACACTATATACCCTACACTCCATACCCTACACTCTATACCCTACACTCTATACCCTACACTCTATACCCTACACTCTTTGCCCTACACTCTATACCCTACACTCTATACCCTACACTCTATACCATACACTCTATACCCTACACTCTACACTCTATACCCTACACTATATACCCTACACTCTATGCCCAACACTCTATACCCTACACTCTACACCCTACACTCTATACCCTACACTCTATATCATACACTCTATACCCTACACTCTACACTCTATACCCTACACTCTACACCCTACACTCTATACCCTACACTTTAATCCCTACACTCTACACTCTATACCCTACACTCTATACCCTACACTCTATATCCTACACTCTACACTCTCTACCCTACACTCTATACCCTACACTCTATACCCTACACTCTATACCCTACACTCTACACTCTATACCCTAAACTCTACACTCTATACCCTACACTCTATACCCTACACTCTATACCCTACACTCAATACCCTACACTCTATACCCTACACTCTACACTCTATACCCTACACTCTATACCCTACACTCTATACCCTACACTCTACACTCTATACCCTACACTCTATACCCTACACCCTATGCCCTACACTCTATACCCTACACTCTACACCCTACACTCTATACCTTACACTCTATACCCTACTCTCTATACCCTACACTCTAAACTCTATACCCTACACTCTATACCCTACACTCTATAACATACACTCTACACCCTACACTCTATACCCTACAATCTATACCATACACTCTATACCCTACACTCTATACCCTACACTCTATACCCTACACTCTATACCATACACTCTATACCCTACACTCTATACCGTACACTCTATACCATACACTCTATACCCTACACTCTATACCCTACACTCTACACCCTACACTCTATACCTTACACTCTATACCCTACACTCTAAACTCTATACCCTACACTCTACACTCTATACCATACACTCTATACCCTACACTCTATACCCTACACTCTATACCCTACACTCTATACCCTACACTCTACACCTTACACTCTATACCCTACACTCTATACCCTACACTCTATACCCTACACTCTACACTCTATACCCTACACTCTAGACCATACACTCCATACCCTACACTCTATACCGTACACTCTATACCCTACACTCTATACCCTACAATCTATACCCTACACTCTACACCCTACACTCTATACCTTACACTCTATACCCTACACTCTAAACTCTATACCCTACACTCTACACTCTATACCCTACACTCTACACTCTATACCCTACACTCTACACTCTACACTCTATACCCTACACTCTACGCTCTATACCCTACACTCTATAACATACACTCTATACCCTACACTCTATACCCTACACTCTATACCATACACTCTATACCCTACACTCTATACCATACACTCTGTACCCTACACTCTATACCCTACACTCTATACCCTACACCCTATACCCTACACTCTATACTCTACACTCTACACCCTACACTCTATACCTTACACTCTATACCCTACACTCTATACCCTACACTCTAAACTCTATACCCTGCACTCTACACTCTATACCCTACACTCTATACCCTACACTCTATACCCTACACTCTATACCCTACACTCTATACCCTACACTCTATACCCTACACTCTACACTCTATACCCTACACTCTAGACCATACACTCCACACCCTACACTCTATACCGTACACTCTATACCCTACACTCTATACCCTACAATCTATACCCTACACTCTACACCCTACACTCTATACCTTACACTCTATACCCTACACTCTATACCCTACACTCTACACTCTATACCCTACACTCTATAACATACACTCTATACCCTACACTCTATACCCTACACTCTACACTCTATACCCTACACTCTATACCATACACTCTACACCATACACTCTATAGCATACACTCTATACCCTACACTCTACATTCTATACCCTACACTCTATACCCTACACTCTACACCCTGCACTCTATACCCTACACACTATACCCTACACTCTACACTCTATACCCTACACTCTATACCCTACACTCTATACCCTACACTCTATACCCTACACTCTATACCCTACACTCTATACCCTACACTCTATACCCTACAGTCTATACCCTACACTCTATACCCTACACTCTACACTCTATACCTTACACTCTACACTCTATTCCCTACACTCTATACCTTACACTCTATACCCTACACTCTATACCCTACACTCTATACCCTACACTCTACACCCTACACTCTATACCCTACACTCTATACCATACACTCTATACCCTACACTCTACACTCTATACCCTACACTCTACACCCTACACTCTATACCCTACACTCTAATCCCTACACTCTACACTCTATACCCTACACTCTATACCCTATACTCTACACTCTATACCTTACACTCTACACTCTATTCCCTACACTCTATACCCTACACTCTATACCCTACACTCTATACCCTACACTCTACACCCTACACTCTATACCCTACACTCTATACCATACACTCTATACCCTACACTCTACACTCTATACCCTACACCCTACACACTACACTCTATACCCTACACTCTAATCCCTACACTCTACACTCTATACCCTACACTCTATACCCTACACTCTATACCCTACACTCTACACTCTCTACCCTACACTCTATACCCTACACTCTATAACATACACTCTATACCCTACACTCTACACCCTACACTCTATACCATACACTCTACACTCTATACCCTACACTCTATACCATACACTCTACACCATACACTCTATAGCATACACTCTATACCCTACACTCTACACTCTATACCCTACACTCTATACCCTACACTCTACACCCTGCACTCTATACCCTACACACTATACCCTACACTCTACACTCTATACCCTACACTCTATACCCTACACTCTATACCCTACACTCTATACCCTACACTCTACACTCTATACCCTACACTCTACACACTACACTCTATACCCTACACTCTAATCCCTACACTCTACACTCTATACCCTACACTCTATACCCTACACTCTATACCCTACACTCTACACTCTCTACCTTACACTCTATACCCTACACTCTATAACATACACTCTATACCCTACACTCTACACCCTACACTCTATACCATACACTCTACACTCTATACCCTACACTCTATACCATACACTCTACACCATACACTCTATAGCATACACTCTATACCCTACACTCTACACTCTATACCCTACACTCTATACCCTACACTCTACACCCTGCACTCTATACCCTACACACTATACCCTACACTCTACACTCTATACCCTACACTCTATACCCTACACTCTATACCCTACACTCTATACCCTACACTCTACTCTCTATACCCTACACTCTATAGCCTACACTCTACAATCTATACCCTACACTCTATACCCTACACTCTATACCCTACAGTCTATACCCTACACTCTATACCCTACACTCTACACTCTATACCTTACACTCCACACTCTATTCCCTACACTCTATACCCTACACTCTATACCCTACACTCTATACCCTACACTCTATACCCTACATTCTACACCCTAGACTCTATACCCTACACTCTATACCATACACTCTATACCCTACACTCTACACTCTATACCCTACACTCTACACCCTACACTCTATACCCTACACTCTAATCCCTACACTCTACACTCTATACCTTACACTCTATACCCTACACTCTACACTCTATACCTTACACTCTACACTCTATTCCCTACACTCTATACCCTACACTCTATACCCTACACTCTATACCCTACACTCTATACCCTACACTCTACACCCTACACTCTATACCCTACACTCTATACCATACACTCTATACCCTACACTCTACACTCTATACCCTACACTCCACACCCTACACTCTATACCCTACACTCTAATCCCTACACTCTACACTCTATACCCTACACTCTATACCCTACACTCTATACCCTACACTCTACACTCTCTACCCTACACTCTATACCCTACACTCTGTACCCTACACTCTATACCCTACACTCTACACTCTATACCCTACACTCTACACTCTATACCCTACACTCTATACCCTACACTCTATACCCTACACTCTATACCCTACAATCTACACTCTATGCCCTACACTCTACACTCTATACCCTACACTCTACACTCTATACCCTACACTCTACACTCTATACCCTACACTGTATACCCTACACTCTATACCCTACACTCTATACCCTACACTCTATACCCTACACTCTACACTCTATTCCCTACACTCTACACTCTGTACCTTACACTCAACACTCTATTCCCTACACTCTATACCCTACACTCTATACCCTACACTCTATACCCTACACTCTACACCCTACACTCTATACTCTACACTCTATACCATACACTCTATACCCTACACTCTACACTCTATGCCCTACACTCTACACCCTACACTCTATACCGTACACTCTAATCCCTACACTCTACACTCTCTACCCTACACTCTATACCCTACACTCTATACCCTACACTCTACACTCTATACCCTACACTCTATACCCTACACTCTATGCCCTACACTCTATACCCTACAATCTATACCCTAAACTCAATACCCTACACTCTATACCCTACACTCTACACTCTATACCCTACACACTATACCCTACACTCTATACCCTACACTCTAATCCCTACACTCTACACTCTATACCCTACACTCTATACCCTACACTCTACACTCTATACCTTACACTCTACACTCTATTCCCTACACTCTATACCCTACACTCTATACCCTACACTCTATACCCTACACTCTATACCCAACACTCTACACCCTACACTCTATACCCTACACTCTATACCATACACTCTATACCCTACACTCTACACTCTATACCCTACACTCTACACTCTATACCCTACACTCTATACCCTACACTCTATACCCTACACTCTATACCCGACACTCTACATGCTATACCCTACACTCTACACTCTATACCCTACACTCTATACCCTACACTCTATACCCTACACTCTATACCCTACACTCTATACCCTACACTCTACACTCTATACCCTACACTCTATACCCTACACTCTACACCCTACACTCTATGCCCTACACTCTATGCCCTGCACTCTATACCCTACACTCTATACCATACACTCTATACCCTACACTCTACACTCTATACCCTACACTCTACACTCTATACCCTACACTCTATACCCTACACTCTATACCCTACACTCTATACCCGACACTCTACATGCTATACCCTACACTCTACACTCTATACCCTACACTCTATACCCTACACTCTATACCCTACACTCTATACCCTACACTCTACACTCTATACTATACACTCTATACCCTACACTCTACACCCTACACTCTATACCCTACACTCTATACCCTACACTCTATTCCCTACACTCTATACCCTACACTCTACACCCTACACTCTATACCCTACACTCTATACCATACACTCTATACCCTACACTCTACACTCTATACCCTACACTCTACATCCCACACTCTATACCCTACACTCTAATCCCGACACTCTACACTCTATACCCTACCCTACACTCTATACCCTACACTCTACACTCTCTACCCTACACTCTATACCCTACACTCTATAACATACACTCTCTACCCTACACTCTATACCCTACACTCTATAACATACACTCTATACCATACACTCTACAATCTATACCCTACACTCTATACCATACACTCTACACCATACACTCTATAGCGTACACTCTATACCCTACACTCTACACTCTATACCCTACACTCTATACCCTACACCCTGCACTCTATACCGTACACACTATACCCTACACTCTACACTCTATACCCTACACTCTATACCCTACACTCTATACCCTACACTCTATACCCTACACTCTACACTCTATACCCTACACTCTATAGCCTACACTCTACAATCTATACCCTACACTCTATACCCTACACTCTATACCCTACAGTCTATACCCTACACTCTATACCCTACACTCTACACTCTATACCTTACACTCTACACTCTATTCCCTACACTCTATACCCTACACTCTATACCCTACACTCTATACCCTACACTCTATACCCTACACTCTACACCCTACACTCTATACCCTACACTCTATACCATACACTCTATACCCTACACTCTACACTCTATACCCTACACTCTACACCCTACACTCTATACCCTACACTCTAATCCCTTCACTCTACACTCTATACCCTACACTCTATACCCTACACTCTACACTCTATACCTTACACTCTACACTCTATTCCCTACACTCTATACCCTACACTCTATACCCTACACTCTATACCCTACTCTCTACACCCTACACTCTATACCATACACTCTATACACTACACTCTACACTCTATACCCTACACTCTACACCCTACACTCTATACCCTACACTCTAATCCCTACACTCTACACTCTATACTCTACACTCTATACCCTACACTCTACAGACTCTACCCTACACTCTATACCCTACACTCTATACCCTACACTCTATACCCTACACTCTACACTCTATACCCTACACTCTACACTCTATACCCTACACTCTATACCTTACACTCTATACCCTACACTCTATACCCTACACTCTAATCCCTACACTCTACACTCTATACCCTACACTCTATTCCCTACACTCTATACCCTACACTCTATACCCTACACTCTATACCCTACACTCTATACCCTACACTCTACTCTCTATACCCTACACTCTATAGCCTACACTCTACAATCTATACCCTACACTCTATACCCTACACTCTATACCCTACAGTCTATACCCTACACTCTATACCCTACACTCTACACTCTATACCTTACACTCCACACTCTATTCCCTACACTCTATACCCTACACTCTATACCCTACACTCTATACCCTACACTCTATACCCTACATTCTACACCCTAGACTCTATACCCTACACTCTATACCATACACTCTATACCCTACACTCTACACTCTATACCCTACACTCTACACCCTACACTCTATACCCTACACTCTAATCCCTACACTCTACACTCTATACCTTACACTCTATACCCTACACTCTACACTCTATACCTTACACTCTACACTCTATTCCCTACACTCTATACCCTACACTCTATACCCTACACTCTATACCCTACACTCTATACCCTACACTCTACACCCTACACTCTATACCCTACACTCTATACCATACACTCTATACCCTACACTCTACACTCTATACCCTACACTCCACACCCTACACTCTATACCCTACACTCTAATCCCTACACTCTACACTCTATACCCTACACTCTATACCCTACACTCTATACCCTACACTCTACACTCTCTACCCTACACTCTATACCCTACACTCTGTACCCTACACTCTATACCCTACACTCTACACTCTATACCCTACACTCTACACTCTATACCCTACACTCTATACCCTACACTCTATACCCTACACTCTATACCCTACAATCTACACTCTATGCCCTACACTCTACACTCTATACCCTACACTCTACACTCTATACCCTACACTCTACACTCTATACCCTACACTGTATACCCTACACTCTATACCCTACACTCTATACCCTACACTCTATACCCTACACTCTACACTCTATTCCCTACACTCTACACTCTGTACCTTACACTCAACACTCTATTCCCTACACTCTATACCCTACACTCTATACCCTACACTCTATACCCTACACTCTACACCCTACACTCTATACTCTACACTCTATACCATACACTCTATACCCTACACTCTACACTCTATGCCCTACACTCTACACCCTACACTCTATACCGTACACTCTAATCCCTACACTCTACACTCTCTACCCTACACTCTATACCCTACACTCTATACCCTACACTCTACACTCTATACCCTACACTCTATACCCTACACTCTATGCCCTACACTCTATACCCTACAATCTATACCCTAAACTCAATACCCTACACTCTATACCCTACACTCTACACTCTATACCCTACACACTATACCCTACACTCTATACCCTACACTCTAATCCCTACACTCTACACTCTATACCCTACACTCTATACCCTACACTCTACACTCTATACCTTACACTCTACACTCTATTCCCTACACTCTATACCCTACACTCTATACCCTACACTCTATACCCTACACTCTATACCCAACACTCTACACCCTACACTCTATACCCTACACTCTATACCATACACTCTATACCCTACACTCTACACTCTATACCCTACACTCTACACTCTATACCCTACACTCTATACCCTACACTCTATACCCTACACTCTATACCCGACACTCTACATGCTATACCCTACACTCTACACTCTATACCCTACACTCTATACCCTACACTCTATACCCTACACTCTATACCCTACACTCTATACCCTACACTCTACACTCTATACCCTACACTCTATACCCTACACTCTACACCCTACACTCTATGCCCTACACTCTATGCCCTGCACTCTATACCCTACACTCTATACCATACACTCTATACCCTACACTCTACACTCTATACCCTACACTCTACACTCTATACCCTACACTCTATACCCTACACTCTATACCCTACACTCTATACCCGACACTCTACATGCTATACCCTACACTCTACACTCTATACCCTACACTCTATACCCTACACTCTATACCCTACACTCTATACCCTACACTCTACACTCTATACTATACACTCTATACCCTACACTCTACACCCTACACTCTATACCCTACACTCTATACCCTACACTCTATTCCCTACACTCTATACCCTACACTCTACACCCTACACTCTATACCCTACACTCTATACCATACACTCTATACCCTACACTCTACACTCTATACCCTACACTCTACATCCCACACTCTATACCCTACACTCTAATCCCGACACTCTACACTCTATACCCTACCCTACACTCTATACCCTACACTCTACACTCTCTACCCTACACTCTATACCCTACACTCTATAACATACACTCTCTACCCTACACTCTATACCCTACACTCTATAACATACACTCTATACCATACACTCTACAATCTATACCCTACACTCTATACCATACACTCTACACCATACACTCTATAGCGTACACTCTATACCCTACACTCTACACTCTATACCCTACACTCTATACCCTACACCCTGCACTCTATACCGTACACACTATACCCTACACTCTACACTCTATACCCTACACTCTATACCCTACACTCTATACCCTACACTCTATACCCTACACTCTACACTCTATACCCTACACTCTATAGCCTACACTCTACAATCTATACCCTACACTCTATACCCTACACTCTATACCCTACAGTCTATACCCTACACTCTATACCCTACACTCTACACTCTATACCTTACACTCTACACTCTATTCCCTACACTCTATACCCTACACTCTATACCCTACACTCTATACCCTACACTCTATACCCTACACTCTACACCCTACACTCTATACCCTACACTCTATACCATACACTCTATACCCTACACTCTACACTCTATACCCTACACTCTACACCCTACACTCTATACCCTACACTCTAATCCCTTCACTCTACACTCTATACCCTACACTCTATACCCTACACTCTACACTCTATACCTTACACTCTACACTCTATTCCCTACACTCTATACCCTACACTCTATACCCTACACTCTATACCCTACTCTCTACACCCTACACTCTATACCATACACTCTATACACTACACTCTACACTCTATACCCTACACTCTACACCCTACACTCTATACCCTACACTCTAATCCCTACACTCTACACTCTATACTCTACACTCTATACCCTACACTCTACAGACTCTACCCTACACTCTATACCCTACACTCTATACCCTACACTCTATACCCTACACTCTACACTCTATACCCTACACTCTACACTCTATACCCTACACTCTATACCTTACACTCTATACCCTACACTCTATACCCTACACTCTAATCCCTACACTCTACACTCTATACCCTACACTCTATTCCCTACACTCTATACCCTACACTCTATACCCTACACTCTATACCCTACACTCTATACCCAACACTCTACACCCTACACTCTATACCCTACACTCTATACCATACACTCTATACCCTACACTCTACACTCTATACCCTACACTCTACACTTTATACCCTACACTCTATACCTTACACTCTATACCCTACACTCTATACCATACACTCCATACCCTACACTCTATACCGTACACTCTATACCCTACACTCTATACCCTACAATCTATACCCTACACTCTACACCCTACACTCTATACCTTACACTCTATACCCTACACTCTATACCCTACACTCTAAACTCTATACCCTACACTCTACACTCTATACCCTACACTCTATAACATACACTCTATACCCTACACTCTATACCCTACACTCTACACTCTATACCCTACACTCTATACCATACACTCTACACCATACACTCTATAGCATACACTCTATACCCTACACTCTACACTCTATACCCTACACTCTATACCCTAAACTCTACACCCTGCACTCTATACCCTACACACTATACCCTACACTCTACACTCTATACCCTACACTCTATACCCTACACTCTATACCCTACACTCTATACCCTACACTCTATACCCTACACTCTATAGCCTACAATCTATACCCTACACTTTATACCCTACAGTCTATACCCTACACTCTATACCCTACACTCTACACTCTATACCTTACACTCTACACTCTATTCCCTACACTCTATACCATACACTCTATACCCTACACTCTATACCCTACACTCTATACCCTACACTCTACACCCTACACTCTATACCCTACACTCTATACCATACACTCTATACCCTACACTCTACACTCTATACCCTACACTCTACACACTACACTCTATACCCTACACTCTAATCCCTACACTCTACACTCTATACCCTACACTCTATACCCTACACTCTATACCCTACACTCTACACTCTCTACCCTACACTCTATACCCTACACTCTATAACATACACTCTATACCCTACACTCTACACCCTACACTCTATACCATACACTCTACACTGTATACCCTACACTCTATACCATACACTCTACACCATACACTCTATAGCATACACTCTATACCCTACACTCTACACTCTATACCCTACACTCTATACCATACACTCTACACCATACACTCTATAGCATACACTCTATACCCTACACTCTACACTCTATACCCTACACTCTATACCCTACACTCTACACCCTGCACTCTATACCCTACACACTATACCCTACACTCTACACTCTATACCCTACACTCTATACCCTACACTCTATACCCTACACTCTATACCCTACACTCTATACCCTACACTCTATAGCCTACAATCTATACCCTACACTTTATACCCTACAGTCTATACCCTACACTCTATACCCTACACTCTACACTCTATACCTTACACTCTACACTCTATTCCCTACACTCTATACCATACACTCTATACCCTACACTCTATACCCTACACTCTATACCCTACACTCTACACCCTACACTCTATACCCTACACTCTATACCATACACTCTATACCATACACTCTACACTCTATACCCTACACTCTACACACTACACTCTATACCCTACACTCTAATCCCTACACTCTACACTCTATACCCTACACTCTATACCCTACACTCTATACCCTACACTCTACACTCTCTACCCTACACTCTATACCCTACACTCTATAACATACACTCTATACCCTACACTCTACACCCTACACTCTATACCATACACTCTACACTGTATACCCTACAGTCTATACCCTACACTCTATACCCTACACTCTACACTCTATACCTTACACTCTACACTCTATTCCCTACACTCTATACCATACACTCTATACCCTACACTCTATACCCTACACTCTATACCCTACACTCTACACCCTACACTCTATACCCTACACTCTATACCATACACTCTATACCCTACACTCTACACTCTATACCCTACACTCTACACACTACACTCTATACCCTACACTCTAATCCCTACACTCTACACTCTATACCCTACACTCTATACCCTACACTCTATACCCTACACTCTACACTCTCTACCCTACACTCTATACCCTACACTCTATAACATACACTCTATACCCTACACTCTACACCCTACACTCTATACCATACACTCTACACTGTATACCCTACACTCTATACCATACACTCTACACCATACACTCTATAGCATACACTCTATACCCTACACTCTACACTCTATACCCTACACTCTATACCCTACACTCTACACCCTGCACTCTATACCCTACACACTATACCCTACACTCTACACTCTATACCCTACACTCTATACCCTACACTCTATACCCTACACTCTACACTCTATACCCTACACTCTATAGCCTATACTCTACAATCTATACCCTACACTCTATACCCTACACTCTATACCCTACAGTCTATACCCTACACTCTACACTCTATACCTTACACTCCACACTCTATTCCCTACACTCTATACACTACACTCTATACCCTACACTCTATACCCTACACTCTAATCCCTACACTCTACACTCTATACCCTACACTCTATACCCTACACTCTACACTCTATACCTTACACTCTACACACTATTCCCTACCCTCTATACCCTACACTCTATACCCTACACTCTATACCCTACACTCTATACCCAACACTCTACACCCTACACTCTATACCCTACACTCTATACCATACACTCTATACCCTACACTCTACACTATATACCCTACACTCTACACTCTATACCCTACACTCTATACCCTACACTCTATACCCTACACTCTATACCCGACACTCTACACGCTATACCCTACACTCTACACTCTATACCCTACACTCTATACCCTACACTCTATACCCTACACTTTATACCCTACACTCTATACCCTACACTCTACACTCTATACCCTACACTCTATACCCTACACTCTACACCCTACACTCTTTACCCTACACTCTATGCCCTACACTCTATACCCTACACTCTATACCCTACACTCTATACCCTACACTCTACATTCTATACCCTACACTCTATACCTTACACTCTATGCCCTACACTCTACACTCTATACCCTACACTCTATACCCTACACTCTATACCCTACACTCTATACCCTACACTCTACACTCTATATCCTACACTATCTACCCTACACTGTACACTCTATACCCTACACTCTATACCCTACACTCTAATTCCTACACTCTACACTCTATACCCTACACTCTATACCCTACACTCTACACTCTATACCCTACACTCTATATCCTACACTCTACACTCTATACCATACATTCTATACCCTACACTCTATACCATACACTCTATACCCTACACTCTACACCCTACACTCTATACCCTACACTCTATACCCTACACTCTATACCCTACACTCTATACCCTACACTCTACACCCTACACTCTATACCCTACACTCTATACCATACACTCTATACCCTACACTCTATACCCTACACTCTACACTCTAAACCCTACACTCTATACCCTACACTCTATACCCTACACTCTATACCCTACACTCTACACTCTATATCCTAGACTCTCTACCCTACACTCTACACTCTATACCCTACACTCTATACCCTACACTCTAATCCCTACACTCTACACTCTATACCCGACACTCTATATCCTACACTCTACACTCTATACCATACATTCTATACCCTGCACTCTATACCATACACTCTACACCCTACACTCTATACCCTACACTCTATACCCTACACTCTATACCCTACACTCTACACCCTACACTCTATACCCTACACTCTATACCCTACACTCTATACCCTACACTCTATACCCTACACTCTACACTCTATACCCTACACTCTATAACCTACACTCTATACCCTACACTCTACACTCTATATCCTACACTCTCTACCCTACACTCTACACTCTATACCCTACACTCTATACCCTACACTCTAATCCCTACACTCTACACTCTATACCCTACACTCTATACCCTACACTCTATACCCTACACTCTACACTCTATACCCTACACTCTATATCCTACACTCTACACTCTATACCATACATTCTATACCCTACACTCTATACCATACACTCTATACCCTACACTCTACACCCTACACTCTATACCCTACACTCTATACCCTACACTCTATACCCTACACTCTATACCCTACACTCTACACCCTACACTCTATACCCTACACTCTATACCATACACTCTATACCCTACACTCTACACTCTATACCCTACACTCTACATCCTACACTCTATACCCTACACTCTAATCCCGACACTCTACACTCTATACCCTACACTCTATACCCTACACTCTACAATCTCTACCCTACACTCTATTCCCTACACTCTATAACATACACTCTATACCCTACACTCTATACCCTACACTCTATACCATGCACTCTACAATCTATACCCTACACTCTATACCATACACTCTACACCATACACTCTATAGCATACACTCTATACCCTACACTCTACACTCTATACCCTACACTCTATACCCTACACTCTACACCCTGCACTCTATACCCTACACACTATACCCTACACTCTACACTCTATACCCTACACTCTCTACCCTACACTCTATACCCTACACTCTATACCCTACACTCTACACTCTATAACCTACACTCTATAGCCTACACTCTACAATCTATACCCTACACTCTATACCCTACACTCTATACCCTACAGTCTATACCCTACACTCTATACCCTACACTCTACACTCTATACCTTACACTCTACACTCTATTCCCTACACTCTATACCCTACACTCTATACCCTACACTCTATACCCTACACTCTATACCCTACACTCTACACCCTACACTCTATACCCTACACTCTATACCATACACTCTATACCCTACACTCTACACTCTATACCCTACACTCTACACCCTACACTCTATACCCTACACTCTAATCCCTACACTCTACACTCTATACCCTACACTCTATACCCTACACTCTATACCCTACACTCTACACACTCTACCCTACACTCTATACCCTACACTCTATACCCTACACTCTATACCCTACACTCTACACTCTATACCCTACACTCTACACTCTATACCCTACACTCTATACCCTACACTCTATACCCTACACTCTAATCCCTACACTCTACACTCTATACCCTACACTCTATACCCTACACTCTACACTCTATACCTTACACTCTACACTCTATTCCCTACACTCTATACCCTACACTCTATACCCTACACTCTATACCCTACACTCTATACCCAACACTCTACACCCTACATTCTATACCCTACACTCTATACCATACAATCTATACCCTACACTCTACACTCTATACCCTACACTCTACACTCTATACCCTACACTCTACACTCTATACCCTACACTCTATACCCTACACTCTATACCCTACAATCTATACCATACACTCTATACCCTACACTCTATACCCTACACTCTATACCCTACACTCTATACCATACACTCTATACCCTACACTCTATACCGTACACTCTATACCCTACACTCTATACCCTACACTCTATACCCTACACTCTACACCCTACACTCTATACCTTACAATCTATACCCTACACTCTATACCCTACACTCTAAACTCTATACCCTACACTCTACACTCTATACCCTACACTCTATACCCTACACTCTATACCCTACACTCTATACCCTACACTCTATACCCTACACTCTATACCCTACACTCTATACCCTACACTCTACACTCTATACCCTACACTCTATACCCTACACTCTATACCCTACACTCTACACTTTATGCACTACACTCTATACCCTACACTCTATACCCTACACTCTATACCCTACACTCTATACCCTACACTCTATACCCTACACTCTATACCCTACACTCTACACTCTATACCCTACACTCTATACCCTACACTCTATACCCTACACTCTATACCCTACACTCTACACTCTATACCCTACACTCTATACCCTACACTCTACACCCTACACTCTATACCCTACACTCTAATCCCAACACTCTACACTCTATACCCTACACTCTATACCCTACAGTCTACACTCTATACCTTACACTCTACACTCTATTCCCTACACTCTATACCCTACACTCTATACCCTACACTCTACACCCTACACTCTATACCCTACACTCTATACCATACACTCTATACCCTACACTCTACACTTTATACCCTACACTCTACACCCTACACTCTATACCCTACACTCTAATCCCTACACTCTACACTCTATACCCTACACTCTATACCCTACACTCTATACCCTACACTCTACACTCTCTACCCTACACTCTATACCCTACACTCTATACCCTACACTCAACACTCTATACCCTACACTCTACACTCTATACCCTACACTCTATACCCTACACTCTATACCCTACACTCTATACCCTACACTCTATACCATACACTCTATACCCTACACTCTATACCCTACACTCTATCCTACACACTATACCCTACACTCTACACTCTATACCCTACACACTATACCCTACACTCTATACCCTACACTCTACACTCTATACCCTACACTCTATAGCCTACACTCTACAATCTATACCCTACACTCTATACCCTACACTCTATACCCTACAGTCTATACCCTACACTCTATACCCTACACTCTACACTCTAAACCTTACACTCTACACTCTATTCCCTACACTCTATACCCTACACTCTATACCCTACACTCTATACCCTATACTCTACACCCTACACTCTATACCCTACACTCTATACCATATACTCTATACCCTACACTCTACACTCTATACCCTACACTCTACACCCTACACTCTATACCCTACACTCTAATCCCAACACTCTACACTCTATACCCTACACTCTATACCCTACACTCTACACTCTATACCTTACACTCTACACTCTATTCCCTACACTCTATACCCTACACTCTATACCCTACACTCTATACCCTACACTCTATACCCTACACTCTACACCCTACACTCTATACCCTACACTCTATACCATACACTCTATACCCTACACTCTACACTCTATACCCTACACTCTACACCCTACACTCTATACCCTACACTCTAATCCCTACACTCTATTCCCTACACTCTACACTCTATACCCTACACTCTATACCATACACTCTATACCCTACACTCTATACCGTACACTCTATACCCTACACTCTATACCTTACACTCTACACTCTATTCCCTACACTCTATACCCTACACTCTATACCCTACACTCTATACCCTACACTCTACACCCTACACTCTATACCCTACACTCTATACCCTACACTCTATACCCTACACTCTACACTCTCTACCCTACACTCTACACCCTACACTCTATACCCTACACTCTACACTCTATACCCTACACTCTATACCCTACACTCTATACCCTACACTCTATACCCTACACTCTATACCATACACTCTATACCCTACACTCTATACCCTACACTCTGAACCCTACACTCTATACCCTACACTCTACTCCCTACACTCTATACCCTACACTCTATACCCTACACTCTACACTCTATACCCTACACTCTATACCCTACACTCTATACCCTACACTCTATACCCTACACTCTACACTCTATACCCTACACTCTACACTCTATACCCTGCACTCTATACCCTACACTCTATACCCTACACTCTATACCCTACACTCTATACCCTACACTCTACACTATATACCCTACACTCTATACCCTACACTCTACACTCTATACCCTACACTCTACACTCTATACCCTACACTCTATACCCTACACTCTATACCCTACACTCAATACCCTACACTCTATACCCTACACTCTACACTCTATACCCTACACTCTATACCCTACACTCTATACCCTACACTCTACACTCTATACCCTACACTCTATACCCTACACCCTATGCCCTACACTCTATACCCTACACTCTACACCCTACACTCTATACCTTACACTCTATACCCTACTCTCTATACCCTACACTCTAAACTCTATACCCTACACTCTATACCCTACACTCTATAACATACACGCTACACCCTACACTCTATACCCTACAATCTATACCATACACTCTATACCCTACACTCTATACCCTACACTCTATACCATACACTCTATACCCTACACTCTATACCGTACACTCTATACCCTACACTCTATACCCTACACTCTACACCCTACACTCTATACCTTACACTCTATACCCTACACTCTATACCCTACACTCTAAACTCTATACCCTACACTCTACACTCTATACCCTACACTCTATACCCTACACTCTATACCCTACACTCTATACCCTACACTCTATACCCTACACTCTACACCTTACACTCTATACCCTACACTCTATACCCTACACTCTAAACTCTATACCCTACACTCTACACTCTATACCCTACACTCTACACTCTATACCCTACACTCTACACTCTACACTCTATACCCTACACTCTACACTCTATACCCTACACTCTATAACATACACTCTATACCCTACACTCTATACCATACACTCTATACCCTACACTCTATACCCTACACTCTATACTATACACTCTGTACCCTACACTCTATACCGTACACTCTATACCCTACACTCTATACCCTACACTCTATACCCTACACTCTACACCCTACACTCTATACCTTACACTCTATACCCTACACTCTATACCCTACACTCTAAACTCTATACCCTGCACTCTACACTCTATACCCTACACTCTATACCCTACACTCTACACCCTACACTCTATACCCTACACTCTATACCCTACACTCTATACCCTACACTCTACATTCTATACCCTACACTCTACACTCTATACCCTACACTCTATAACATACACTCTATACCCTACACTCTATACCCTACACTCTATACCCTACACTCTACACTCTATACCCTACACTCTATACCATACACTCTACACCATACACTCTATAGCATACACTCTATACCCTACACTCTACATTCTATACCCTACACTCTATACCCTACACTCTACACCCTGCACTCTATACCCTACACACTATACCCTACACTCTACACTCTATACCCTACACTCTATACCCTACACTCTATACCCTACACTCTATACCCTACACTCTATAGCCTACAATCTATACCCTACACTCTATACCCTACAGTCTATACCCTACACTCTATACCCTACACTCTACACTCTATACTTTACACTCTACACTCTATTCCCTACACTCTATACCTTACACTCTATACCCTACACTCTATACCCTACACTCTATACCCTACACTCTACACCCTACACTCTATACCCTACAATCTATACCATACACTCTATACCGTACACTCTATACCATACACTCTATACCCTACACTCTATACCGTACACTCTATACCCTACACTCTATACCCTACACTCTATACCCTACACTCTACACCCTACACTCTATACCTTACACTCTATACCCTACACTCTATACCCTACACTCTAAACTCTATACCCTACACTCTACACTCTATACCCTACACTCTATACCCTACACTCTATACCCTACACTCTATACCCTACACTCTATACCCTACACTCTACACCTTACACTCTATACCCTACACTCTATACCCTACACTCTAAACTCTATACCCTACACTCTACACTCTATACCCTACACTCTACACTCTATACCCTACACTCTACACTCTATACCCTACACTCTACACTCTATACCCTACACTCTATAACATACACTCTATACCCTACACTCTATACCATACACTCTATACCCTACACTCTATACCCTACACTCTATACTATACACTCTGTACCCTACACTCTATACCGTACACTCTATACCCTACACTCTATACCCTACACTCTATACCCTACACTCTACACCCTACACTCTATACCTTACACTCTATACCCTACACTCTATACCCTACACTCTAAACTCTATACCCTGCACTCTACACTCTATACCCTACACTCTATACCCTACACTCTACACCCTACACTCTATACCCTACACTCTATACCCTACACTCTACACCCTACACTCTACATTCTATACCCTACACTCTACACTCTACACCCTACACTCTATAACATACACTCTATACCCTACACTCTATACCCTACACTCTATACCCTACACTCTACACTCTATACCCTACACTCTATACCATACACTCTACACCATACACTCTATAGCATACACTCTATACCCTACACTCTACATTCTATACCCTACACTCTATACCCTACACTCTACACCCTGCACTCTATACCCTACACACTATACCCTACACTCTACACTCTATACCCTACACTCTATACCCTACACTCTATACCCTACACTCTATACCCTACACTCTATACCCTACACTCTATAGCCTACAATCTATACCCTACACTCTATACCCTACAGTCTATACCCTTCACTCTATACCCTACACTCTACACTTTATACTTTACACTCTACACTCTATTCCCTACACTCTATACCTTACACTCTATACCCTACACTCTATACCCTACACTCTATACCCTACACTCTACACCCTACACTCTATACCCTACACTCTATACCATACACTCTATACCCTACACTCTACACTCCATACCCTACACTCTACACCCTACACTCTATACCCTACACTCTAATCCCTGCACTCTACACTCTATACCCTACACTCTATACCCTATACTCTACACTCTATACCTTACACTCTACACTCTATTCCCTACACTCTATACCCTACACTCTATACCCTACACTCTATACCCTACACTCTACACCCTAAACTCTATACCCTACACTCTATACCATACACTCTATACCCTACACTCTACACTCTACCCTACACTCTACACACTACACTCTATACCCTACACTCTAATCCCTACACTCTACACTCTATACCCTACACTCTATACCCTACACTCTATACCCTACACTCTACACTCTCTACCCTACACTCTATACCCTACACTCTATAACATACACTCTATACCCTACACTCTACACTCTACACTCTATACCATACACTCAACACTCTATACCCTACACTCTATACCATACACTCTACACCATACACTCTATAGCATACACTCTATACCCTACACTCTACACTCTATACCCTACACTCTATACCCTACACTCTACACCCTGCACTCTATACCCTACACACTATACCCTACACTCTACACTCTATACCCTACACTCTATACCCTACACTCTATACCCTACACTCTATACCCTACACTCTACACTCTATACCCTACACTCTATAGCCTACACGCTACAATCTATACCCTACACTCTATACCCTACACTCTATACCCTACAGTCTATACCCTACACTCTATACCCTACACTCTACACTCTATACCTTACACTCCACACTCTATTCCCTACACTCTATACCCTACACTCTATACCCTACACTCTATACCCTACACTCTATACCCTACACTCTACACCCTACACTCTATACCCTACACTCTATACCATACACTCTATACCCTACACTCTACACTCTATACCCTACACTCTACACCCTACACTCTATACCCTACACTCTAATCCCTACACTCTACACTCTATACCTTACACTCTATACCCTACACTCTACACTCTATACCTTACACTCTACACTCTATTCCCTACACTCTATACCCTACACTCTATACCCTACACTCTATACCCTACACTCTACACCCTACACTCTATACCCTACACTCTATACCATACACTCTATACCCTACACTCTACACTCTATACCCTACACTCCACACCCTACACTCTATACCCTACACTCTAATCCCTACACTCTACACTCTATACCCTACACTCTATACCCTACACTCTATACCCTACACTCTACACTCTCTACCCTACACTCTATACCTTACACTCTATACCATACACTCTATACCCTACACTCTACACTCTATACCCTACACTCTACACCCTACACTCTATACCCTACACTCTAATCCCTACACTCTACACTCTATACCTTACACTCTATACCCTACACTCTACACTCTATACCTTACACTCTACACTCTATTCCCTACACTCTATACCCTACACTCTATACCCTACACTCTATACCCTACACTCTACACCCTACACTCTATACCCTACACTCTATACCATACACTCTATACCCTACACTCTACACTCTATACCCTACACTCCACACCCTACACTCTATACCCTACACTCTAATCCCTACACTCTACACTCTATACCCTACACTCTATGCCCAACACTCTATACCCTACACTCTACACCCTACACTCTATACCCTACACTCTATATCATACACTCTATACCCTACACTCTACACTCTATACCCTACACTCTACACCCTACACTCTATACCCTACACTTTAATCCCTACACTCTACACTCTATACCCTACACTTTATACCCTACACTCTATATCCTACACTCTACACTCTCTACCCTACACTCTATACCCTACACTCTATACCCTACACTCTATACCCTACACTCTACACTCTATACCCTAAACTCTACACTCTATACCCTACACTCTATACCCTACACTCAATACCCTATACCCTACACTCTACACTCTATACCCTACACTCTATACCCTACACTCTATACCCTACACTCTACACTCTATACCCTACACTCTATACCCTACACCCTATGCCCTACACTCTATACCCTACACTCTACACCCTACACTCTATACCTTACACTCTATACCCTACTCTCTATACCCTACACTCTAAACTCTATACCCTACACTCTATACCCTACACTCTATAACATACACTCTACACCCTACACTCTATACCCTACAATCTATACCATACACTCTATACCCTACACTCTATACCCTACACTCTATACCCTACACTCTATACCATACACTCTATACCCTACACTCTATACCCTACACTCTACACCCTACACTCTATACCTTACACTCTATACCCTACACTCTAAACTCTATACCCTACACTCTACACTCTATACCATACACTCTATACCCTACACTCTATACCCTACACTCTATACCCTACACTCTATACCCTACACTCTATACCCTACACTCTACACCTTACACTCTATACCCTACACTCTATACCCTACACTCTAAACTCTATACCCTACACTCTACACTCTATACCCTACACTCTACACTCTATACCCTACACTCTACACTCTACACTCTATACCCTACACTCTACGCTCTATACCCTACACTCTATAACATACACTCTATACCCTACACTCTATACCCTACACTCTATACCATACACTCTCTACACTACACTCTATACCCTACACTCTATACCATACACTCTGTACCCTACACTCTATACCCTACACTCCATACCCTACACCCTATACCCTACACTCTATACCCTACACTCTACACCCTACACTCTATACCTTACACTCTATACCCTACACTCTATACCCTACACTCTAAACTCTATACCCTGCACTCTACACTCTATACCCTACACTCTATACCCTACTCTCTATACCCTACACTCTATACCCTACACTCTATACCCTACACTCTATACCCTACACTCTACACTCTATACCCTACACTCTAGACCATACACTCCATACCCTACACTCTATACCGTACACTCTATACCCTACACTCTATACCCTACAATCTATACCCTACACTCTACACCCTACACTCTACACCCTACACTCTATACCTTACACTCTATACCCTACACTCTATACCCTACACTCTAAACTCTATACCCTACACTCTACACTCTATACCCTACACTCTATAACATACACTCTATACCCTACACTCTATACCCTACACTCTACACTCTATACCCTACACTCTATACCATACACTCTACACCATACACTCTATAGCATACACTCTATACCCTACACTCTACATTCTATACCCTACACTCTATACCCTACACTCTACACCCTGCACTCTATACCCTACACACTATACCCTACACTCTACACTCTATACCCTACACTCTATACCCTACACTCTATACCCTACACTCTATACCCTACACTCTATACCCTACACTCTATAGCCTACAATCTATACCCTACACTCTATACCCTACAGTCTATACCCTACACTCTATACCCTACACTCTACACTCTATACCTTACACTCTACACTCTATTCCCTACACTCTATACCTTACACTCTATACCCTACACTCTATACCCTACACTCTATACCCTACACTCTACACCCTACACTCTATACCCTACACTCTATACCATACACTCTATACCCTACACTCTACACTCTATACCCTACACTCTACACCCTACACTCTATACCCTACACTCTAATCCCTACACTCTACACTCTATACCCTACACTCTATACCCTATACTCTACACTCTATACCTTACACTCTACACTCTATTCCCTACACTCTATACCCTACACTCTATACCCTACACTCTATACCCTACACTCTACACCCTACACTCTATACCCTACACTCTATACCATACACTCTATACCCTACACTCTACACTCTATACCCTACACTCTACACACTACACTCTATACCCTACACTCTAATCCCTACACTCTACACTCTATACCCTACACTCTATACCCTACACTCTATACCCTACACTCTACACTCTCTACCCTACACTCTATACCCTACACTCTATAACATACACTCTATACCCTACACTCTACACCCTACACTCTATACCATACACTCTACACGCTATACCCTACACTCTATACCATACACTCTACACCATACACTCTATAGCATACACTCTATACCCTACACTCTACACTCTATACCCTACACTCTATACCCTACACTCTACACCCTGCACTCTATACCCTACACACTATACCCTACACTCTACACTCTATACCCTACACTCTATACCCTACACTCTATACCCTACTCTCTATACCCTACACTCTACACTCTATACCCTACACTCTACACACTACACTCTATACCCTACACTCTAATCCCTACACTCTACACTCTATACACTACACTCTATACCCTACACTCTATACCCTACACTCTACACTCTCTACCCTACACTCTATACCCTACACTCTATAACATACACTCTATACCCTACACTCTACACCCTACACTCTATACCATACACTCTACACTCTATACCATACACTCTATACCATACACTCTACACCATACACTCTATAGCATACACTCTATACCCTACACTCTACACTCTATACCCTACACTCTATACCCTACACTCTACACCCTGCACTCTATACCCTACACACTATACCCTACACTCTACACTCTATACCCTACACTCTATACCCTACACTCTATACCCTACACTCTACTCTCTATACCCTACACTCTATAGCCTACACTCTACAATCTATACCCTACACTCTATACCCTACACTCTATACCCTACAGTCTATACCCTACACTCTATACCCTACACTCTACACTCTATACCTTACACTCCACACTCTATTCCCTACACTCTATACCCTACACTCTATACCCTACACTCTATACCCTACACTCTATACCCTACACTCTACACCCTACACTCTATACCCTACACTCTATACCATTCACTCTATACCCTACACTCTACACTCTATACCCTACACTCTACACCCTACACTCTATACCCTACACTCTAATCCCTACACTCTACACTCTATACCTTACACTCTATACCCTACACTCTACACTCTATACCTTACATTCTACACTCTATTCCCTACACTCTATACCCTACACTCTATACCCTACACTCTATACCCTACACTCTATACCCTACACTCTACACCCTACACTCTATACCCTACACTCTATACCATACACTCTATACCCTACACTCTACACTCTATACCCTACACTCCACACCCTACACTCTATACCCTACACTCTAATCCCTACACTCTACACTCTATACCCTACACTCTATACCCTACACTCTATACCCTACACTCTACACTCTCTACCCTACACTCTATACCCTACACTCTGTACCCTACACTCTATACCCTACACTCTACACTCTATACCCTACACTCTACACTCTATACACTACACTCTATACCCTACACTCTATACCCTACACTCTATACCCTACAATCTACACTCTATGCCCTACACTCTACACTCTATACCCTACACTCTACACTCTATACCCTACACTCTACACTCTATACCCTACACTGTATACCCTACACTCTATACCCTACACTCTATACCCTACACTCTATACCCTACACTCTACACTCTATTCCCTACACTCTACACTCTGTACCTTACACTCAACACTCTATTCCCTACACTCTATACCCTACACTCTATACCCTACACTCTATACCCTACACTCTACACCCTACACTCTATACTCTACACTCTATACCATACACTCTATACCCTACACTCTACACTCTATGCCCTACACTCTACACCCTACACTCTATACCCTACACTCTAATCCCTACACTCTACACTCTCTACCCTACACTCTATACCCTACACTCTATACCCTACACTCTACACTCTATACCCTACACTCTATACCCTACACTCTATGCCCTACACTCTATACCCTACAATCTATACCCTACACTCAATACCCTACACTCTATACCCTACACTCTACACTCTATACCCTACACTCTATACCCTACACTCTATACCCTACACTCTACACTCTATACCCTACACTCTATACCCTACACTCTATGCCCTACACTCTATACCCTACACTCTATACCCTACACTCTATACCCTACACTCTACACTCTATACCCTACACTCTACACTCTATACCCTACACACTATACCCTACACTCTATACCCTACACTCTAATCCCTACACTCTACACTCTATACCCTACACTCTATACCCTACACTCTACACTCTATACCTTACACTCTACACTCTATTCCCTACACTCTATACCCTACACTCTATACCCTACACTCTATACCCTACACTCTATACCCAACACTCTACACCCTACACTCTATACCCTACACTCTATACCATACACTCTATACCCTACACTCTACACTCTATACCCTACACTCTACACTCTATACCCTACACTCTATACCCTACACTCTATACCCGACACTCTACATGCTATACCCTACACTCTACACTCTATACCCTACACTCTATACCCTACACTCTATACCCTACACTCTATACCCCACACTCTATACCCTACACTCTACACTCTATACCCTACACTCCACACCCTACACTCTATACCCTACACTCTAATCCCTACACTCTACACTCTATACCCTACACTCTATGCCCAACACTCTATACCCTACACTCTACACCCTACACTCTATACCCTACACTCTATATCATACACTCTATACCCTACACTCTACACTCTATACCCTACACTCTACACCCTACACTCTATACCCTACACTTTAATCCCTACACTCTACACTCTATACCCTACACTCTATACCCTACACTCTATATCCTACACTCTACACTCTCTACCCTACACTCTATACCCTACACTCTATACCCTACACTCTATACCCTACACTCTACACTCTATACCCTAAACTCTACACTCTATACCCTACACTCTATACCCTACACTCTATACCCTACACTCAATACCCTACACTCTATACCCTACACTCTACACTCTATACCCTACACTCTATACCCTACACTCTATACCCTACACTCTACACTCTATACCCTACACTCTATACCCTACACCCTATGCCCTACACTCTATACCCTACACTCTACACCCTACACTCTATACCTTACACTCTATACCCTACTCTCTATACCCTACACTCTAAACTCTATACCCTACACTCTATACCCTACACTCTATAACATACACTCTACACCCTACACTCTATACCCTACAATCTATACCATACACTCTATACCCTACACTCTATACCCTACACTCTATACCCTACACTCTATACCATACACTCTATACCCTACACTCTATACCCTACACTCTACACCCTACACTCTATACCTTACACTCTATACCCTACACTCTAAACTCTATACCCTACACTCTACACTCTATACCATACACTCTATACCCTACACTCTATACCCTACACTCTATACCCTACACTCTATACCCTACACTCTATACCCTACACTCTACACCTTACACTCTATACCCTACACTCTATACCCTACACTCTAAACTCTATACCCTACACTCTACACTCTATACCCTACACTCTACACTCTATACCCTACACTCTACACTCTACACTCTATACCCTACACTCTACGCTCTATACCCTACACTCTATAACATACACTCTATACCCTACACTCTATACCCTACACTCTATACCATACACTCTCTACACTACACTCTATACCCTACACTCTATACCATACACTCTGTACCCTACACTCTATACCCTACACTCCATACCCTACACCCTATACCCTACACTCTATACCCTACACTCTACACCCTACACTCTATACCTTACACTCTATACCCTACACTCTATACCCTACACTCTAAACTCTATACCCTGCACTCTACACTCTATACCCTACACTCTATACCCTACACTCTATACCCTACACTCTATACCCTACACTCTATACCCTACACTCTATACCCTACACTCTACACTCTATACCCTACACTCTAGACCATACACTCCATACCCTACACTCTATACCGTACACTCTATACCCTACACTCTATACCCTACAATCTATACCCTACACTCTACACCCTACACTCTACACCCTACACTCTATACCTTACACTCTATACCCTACACTCTATACCCTACACTCTAAACTCTATACCCTACACTCTACACTCTATACCCTACACTCTATAACATACACTCTATACCCTACACTCTATACCCTACACTCTACACTCTATACCCTACACTCTATACCATACACTCTACACCATACACTCTATAGCATACACTCTATACCCTACACTCTACATTCTATACCCTACACTCTATACCCTACACTCTACACCCTGCACTCTATACCCTACACACTATACCCTACACTCTACACTCTATACCCTACACTCTATACCCTACACTCTATACCCTACACTCTATACCCTACACTCTATACCCTACACTCTATAGCCTACAATCTATACCCTACACTCTATACCCTACAGTCTATACCCTACACTCTATACCCTACACTCTACACTCTATACCTTACACTCTACACTCTATTCCCTACACTCTATACCTTACACTCTATACCCTACACTCTATACCCTACACTCTATACCCTACACTCTACACCCTACACTCTATACCCTACACTCTATACCATACACTCTATACCCTACACTCTACACTCTATACCCTACACTCTACACCCTACACTCTATACCCTACACTCTAATCCCTACACTCTACACTCTATACCCTACACTCTATTCCCTATACTCTACACTCTATACCTTACACTCTACACTCTATTCCCTACACTCTATACCCTACACTCTATACCCTACACTCTATACCCTACACTCTACACCCTACACTCTATACCCTACACTCTATACCATACACTCTATACCCTACACTCTACACTCTATACCCTACACTCTACACACTACACTCTATACCCTACACTCTAATCCCTACACTCTACACTCTATACCCTACACTCTATACCCTACACTCTATACCCTACACTCTACACTCTCTACCCTACACTCTATACCCTACACTCTATAACATACACTCTATACCCTACACTCTACACCCTACACTCTATACCATACACTCTACACGCTATACCCTACACTCTATACCATACACTCTACACCATACACTCTATAGCATACACTCTATACCCTACACTCTACACTCTATACCCTACACTCTATACCCTACACTCTACACCCTGCACTCTATACCCTACACACTATACCCTACACTCTACACTCTATACCCTACACTCTATACCCTACACTCTATACCCTACTCTCTATACCCTACACTCTACACTCTATACCCTACACTCTACACACTACACTCTATACCCTACACTCTAATCCCTACACTCTACACTCTATACACTACACTCTATACCCTACACTCTATACCCTACACTCTACACTCTCTACCCTACACTCTATACCCTACACTCTATAACATACACTCTATACCCTACACTCTACACCCTACACTCTATACCATACACTCTACACTGTATACCCTACACTCTATACCATACACTCTACACCATACACTCTATAGCATACACTCTATACCCTACACTCTACACTCTATACCCTACACTCTATACCCTACACTCTACACCCTGCACTCTATACCCTACACACTATACCCTACACTCTACACTCTATACCCTACACTCTATACCCTACACTCTATACCCTACAGTCTATACCCTACACTCTATACCCTACACTCTACACTCTATACCTTACACTCCACACTCTATTCCCTACACTCTATACCCTACACTCTATACCCTACACTCTATACCCTACACTCTATACCCTACACTCTACACCCTACACTCTATACCCTACACTCTATACCATTCACTCTATACCCTACACTCTACACTCTATACCCTACACTCTACACCCTACACTCTATACCCTACACTCTAATCCCTACACTCTACACTCTATACCTTACACTCTATACCCTACACTCTACACTCTATACCTTACATTCTACACTCTATTCCCTACACTCTATACCCTACACTCTATACCCTACACTCTATACCCTACACTCTATACCCTACACTCTACACCCTACACTCTATACCCTACACTCTATACCATACACTCTATACCCTACACTCTACACTCTATACCCTACACTCCACACCCTACACTCTATACCCTACACTCTAATCCCTACACTCTACACTCTATACCCTACACTCTATACCCTACACTCTATACCCTACACTCTACACTCTCTACCCTACACTCTATACCCTACACTCTGTACCCTACACTCTATACCCTACACTCTACACTCTATACCCTACACTCTACACTCTATACACTACACTCTATACCCTACACTCTATACCCTACACTCTATACCCTACAATCTACACTCTATGCCCTACACTCTACACTCTATACCCTACACTCTACACTCTATACCCTACACTCTACACTCTATACCCTACACTGTATACCCTACACTCTATACCCTACACTCTATACCCTACACTCTATACCCTACACTCTACACTCTATTCCCTACACTCTACACTCTGTACCTTACACTCAACACTCTATTCCCTACACTCTATACCCTACACTCTATACCCTACACTCTATACCCTACACTCTACACCCTACACTCTATACTCTACACTCTATACCATACACTCTATACCCTACACTCTACACTCTATGCCCTACACTCTACACCCTACACTCTATACCCTACACTCTAATCCCTACACTCTACACTCTCTACCCTACACTCTATACCCTACACTCTATACCCTACACTCTACACTCTATACCCTACACTCTATACCCTACACTCTATGCCCTACACTCTATACCCTACAATCTATACCCTACACTCAATACCCTACACTCTATACCCTACACTCTACACTCTATACCCTACACTCTATACCCTACACTCTATACCCTACACTCTACACTCTATACCCTACACTCTATACCCTACACTCTATGCCCTACACTCTATACCCTACACTCTATACCCTACACTCTATACCCTACACTCTACACTCTATACCCTACACTCTACACTCTATACCCTACACACTATACCCTACACTCTATACCCTACACTCTAATCCCTACACTCTACACTCTATACCCTACACTCTATACCCTACACTCTACACTCTATACCTTACACTCTACACTCTATTCCCTACACTCTATACCCTACACTCTATACCCTACACTTTATACCCTACACTCTATACCCAACACTCTACACCCTACACTCTATACCCTACACTCTATACCATACACTCTATACCCTACACTCTACACTCTATACCCTACACTCTACACTCTATACCCTACACTCTATACCCTACACTCTATACCCGACACTCTACATGCTATACCCTACACTCTACACTCTATACCCTACACTCTATACCCTACACTCTATACCCTACACTCTATACCCCACACTCTATACCCTACACTCTACACTCTATACCCTACACTCTATACCCTACACTCTACACCCTACACTCTATACCCTACACTCTATGCCCTACACTCTATACCCTACACTCTATACCCTACACTCTATACCCTACACTCTATACCATACACTCTACACTCTATATCCTACACTCTCTACCCTACACTCTACACTCTATACCCTACACTCTATACCCTACACTCTAATCCCTACACTCTACACTCTATACCCTACACTCTACACTCTATAACCTACACTCTATATCCTACACTCTACACTCTATACCATACATTCTATACCCTACACTCTATACCATACACTCTATACCCTACACTCTACACCCTACACTCTATACCCTACACTCTATACCCTACACTCTATTCCCTACACTCTATACCCTACACTCTACACCCTACACTCTATACCCTACACTCTATACCATACACTCTATACCCTACACTCTACACTCTATACCCTACACTCTACATCCCACACTCTATACCCTACACTCTAATCCCGACACTCTACACTCTATACCCTACCCTACACTCTATACCCTACACTCTACACTCTCTACCCTACACTCTATACCCTACACTCTATAACATACACTCTCTACCCTACACTCTATACCCTACACTCTATAACATACACTCTATACCATACACTCTACAATCTATACCCTACACTCTATACCATACACTCTACACCATACACTCTATAGCGTACACTCTATACCCTACACTCTACACTCTATACCCTACACTCTATACCCTACACTCTACACCCTGCACTCTATACCGTACACACTATACCCTACACTCTACACTCTATACCCTACACTCTATACCCTACACTCTATACCCTACACTCTATACCCTACACTCTACACTCTATACCCTACACTCTATAGCCTACACTCTACAATCTATACCCTACACTCTATACCCTACACTCTATACCCTACAGTCTATACCCTACACTCTATACCCTACACTCTACACTCTATACCTTACACTCTACACTCTATTCCCTACACTCTATACCCTACACTCTATACCCTACACTCTATACCCTACACTCTATACCCTACACTCTACACCCTACACTCTATACCCTACACTCTATACCATACACTCTATACCCTACACTCTACACTCTATACCCTACACTCTACACCCTACACTCTATACCCTACACTCTAATCCCTTCACTCTACACTCTATACCCTACACGCTATACCCTACACTCTACACTCTATACCTTACACTCTACACTCTATTCCCTACACTCTATACCCTACACTCTATACCCTACACTCTATACCCTACTTTCTACACCCTACACTCTATACCATACACTCTATACACTACACTCTACACTCTATACCCTACACTCTACACCCTACACTCTATACCCTACACTCTAATCCCTACACTCTACACTCTATACTCTACACTCTATACCCTACACTCTATACCCTACACTCTACAGACTCTACCCTACACTCTATACCCTACACTCTATACCCTACACTCTATACCCTACACTCTACACTCTATACCCTACACTCTACACTCTATACCCTACACTCTATACCTTACACTCTATACCCTACACTCTATACCCTACACTCTAATCCCTACACTCTACACTCTATACCCTACACTCTATACCCTACACTCTACACTCTGTACCTTACACTCTACACTCTATTCCCTACACTCTATACCCTACACTCTATACCCTACACTCTATACCCTACACTCTATACCCAACACTCTACACCCTAC
Organism: Ranitomeya imitator; assembly: GCF_032444005.1. NCBI lineage: Eukaryota > Metazoa > Chordata > Amphibia > Anura > Dendrobatidae > Ranitomeya > Ranitomeya imitator. Next base: position 50,700 of record NW_027194786.1, on the reverse strand, counting down.
ACTCTATACCCTACACTCTATACCATACACTCTATACCCTACACTCTACACTCTATACCCTACACTCTACACTTTATACCCTACACTCTATACCCTACACTCTATACCCTACACTCTATACCATACACTCCATACCCTACACTCTATACCGTACACTCTATACCCTACACTCTATACCCTACAATCTATACCCTACACTCTACACCCTACACTATATACCTTACACTCTATACCCTACACTCTATACCCTACACTCTAAACTCTATACCCTACACTCTACACTCTATACCCTACACTCTATAACATACACTCTATACCCTACACTCTACACTCTATACCCTACACTCTATACCATACACTCTACACCATACACTCTATAGCATACACTCTATACCCTACACTCTACACTCTATACCCTACACTCTATACCCTACACTCTACACCCTGCACTCTATACCCTACACACTATACCCTACACTCTACACTCTATACCCTACACTCTATACCCTACACTCTATACCCTACACTCTATACCCTACACTCTATACCCTACACTCTATAGCCTACAATCTATACCCTACACTTTATACCCTACAGTCTATACCCTACACTCTATACCCTACACTCTACACTCTATACCTTACACTCTACACTCTATTCCCTACACTCTATACCCTACACTCTATACCCTACACTCTATACCCTACACTCTATACCCTACACTCTACACCCTACACTCTATACCCTACACTCTATACCATACACTCTATACCCTACACTCTACACTCTATACCCTACACTCTACACCCTACACTCTATACCCTACACTCTAATCCCTACACTCTACACTCTATACCCTACACTCTATACCCTAAACTCTACACTCTATACCTTACACTCTACACTCTATTCCCTACACTCTATACCCTACACTCTATAGCCTACAATCTATACCCTACACTTTATACCCTACAGTCTATACCCTACACTCTATACCCTACACTCTACACTCTATACCTTACACTCTACACTCTATTCCCTACACTCTATACCCTACACTCTATACCCTACACTCTATACCCTACACTCTATACCCTACACTCTATACCATACACTCTATACCCTACACTCTACACTCTATACCCTACACTCTACACCCTACACTCTATACCCTACACTCTAATCCCTACACTCTACACTCTATACCCTACACTCTATACCCTAAACTCTACACTCTATACCTTACACTCTACACTCTATTCCCTACACTCTATACCCTACACTCTATAGCCTACAATCTATACCCTACACTTTATACCCTACAGTCTATACCCTACACTCTATACCCTACACTCTACACTCTATACCTTACACTCTACACTCTATTCCCTACACTCTATACCCTACACTCTATACCCTACACTCTATACCCTACACTCTATACCCTACACTCTACACCCTACACTCTATACCATACACTCTATACCATACACTCTATACCCTACACTCTACACCCTACACTCTATACCCTACACTCTAATCCCTACACTCTACACTCTATACCCTACACTCTATACCCTAAACTCTACACTCTATACCTTACACTCTACACTCTATTCCCTACACTCTATACCCTACACTCTATACCCTACACTCTATACCCTACACTCTACACCCTACACTCTATACCCTACACTCTATACCATACACTCTATACCCTACACTCTACACTCTATACCCTACACTCTACACACTACACTCTATACCCTACACTCTAATCCCTACACTCTACACTCTATACCCTACACTCTATACCCTACACTCTATACCCTACACTCTACACTCTCTACCCTACACTCTATACCCTACACTCTATAACATACACTCTATACCCTACACTCTACACCCTACACTCTATACCATACACTCTACACTGTATACCCTACACTCTATACCATACACTCTACACCATACACTCTATAGCATACACTCTATACCCTACACTCTACACTCTATACCCTACACTCTATACCCTACACTCTACACCCTGCACTCTATACCCTACACACTATACCCTACACTCTACACTCTATACCCTACACTCTATACCCTACACTCTATACCCTACACTCTACACTCTATACCCTACACTCTATAGCCTATACTCTACAATCTATACCCTACACTCTATACCCTACACTCTATACCCTACAGTCTATACCCTACACTCTACACTCTATACCTTACACTCCACACTCTATTCCCTACACTCTATACACTACACTCTATACCCTACACTCTATACCCTACACTCTAATCCCTACACTCTACACTCCATACCCTACACTCTATACCCTACACTCTACACTCTATTCCTTACACTCTACACTCTATTCCCTACACTCTATACCCTACACTCTATACCCTACACTCTATACCCTACACTCTATACCCAACACTCTACACCCTACACTCTATACCCTACACTCTATACCATACACTCTATACCCTACACTCTACACTCTATACCCTCCACTCTACACTCTATACCCTACACTCTATACCCTACACTCTATACCCTACACTCTATACCCGACACTCTACACGCTATACCCTACACTCTACACTCTATACCCTACACTCTATACCCTACACTCTATACCCTACACTTTATACCCTACACTCTATACCCTACACTCTACACTCTATACCCTACACTCTATACCCTACACTCTACACCCTACACTCTTTACCCTACACTCTATGCCCTACACTCTATACCCTACACTCTATACCCTACACTCTACACTCTATACCCTACACTCTATACCCTACACTCTATGCCCTACACTCTACACTCTATACCCTACACTCTATACCCTACACTCTATACCCTACACTCTATACCCTACACTCTACACTCTATATCCTACACTATCTACCCTACACTCTACACTCTATACCCTACACTCTATACCCTACACTCTATGCCCTACACTCTACACTCTATACCCTACACTCTATACCCTACACTCTATACCCTACACTCTATACCCTACACTCTACACTCTATATCCTACACTATCTACCCTACACTCTACACTCTACACCCTACACTCTATACCCTACACTCTATACCATACACTCTATACCCTACACTCTACACTCTATACCCTACACTCTACACTTTATACCCTACACTCTATACCCTACACTCTATACCCTACACTCTATACCATACACTCCATACCCTACACTCTATACCGTACACTCTATACCCTACACTCTATACCCTACAATCTATACCCTACACTCTACACCCTACACTCTATACCTTACACTCTATACCCTACACTCTATACCCTACACTCTAAACTCTATACCCTACACTCTACACTCTATACCCTACACTCTATAACATACACTCTATACCCTACACTCTACACTCTATACCCTACACTCTATACCATACACTCTACACCATACACTCTATAGCATACACTCTATACCCTACACTCTACACTCTATACCCTACACTCTATACCCTACACTCTACACCCTGCACTCTATACCCTACACACTATACCCTACACTCTACACTCTATACCCTACACTCTATACCCTACACTCTATACCCTACACTCTATACCCTACACTCTATACCCTACACTCTATAGCCTACAATCTATACCCTACACTTTATACCCTACAGTCTATACCCTACACTCTATACCCTACACTCTACACTCTATACCTTACACTCTACACTCTATTCCCTACACTCTATACCCTACACTCTATTCCCTACACTCTATACACTATACTCTATACCCTACACTCTATACCCTACACTCTAATCCCTACACTCTACACTCCATACCCTACACTCTATACCCTACACTCTACACTCTATTCCTTACACTCTACACTCTATTCCCTACACTCTATACCCTACACTCTATACCCTACACTCTATACCCTACACTCTATACCCAACACTCTACACCCTACACTCTATACCCTACACTCTATACCATACACTCTATACCCTACACTCTACACTCTATACCCTCCACTCTACACTCTATACCCTACACTCTATACCCTACACTCTATACCCTACACTCTATACCCGACACTCTACACGCTATACCCTACACTCTACACTCTATACCCTACACTCTATACCCTACACTCTATACCCTACACTTTATACCCTACACTCTATACCCTACACTCTACACTCTATACCCTACACTCTATACCCTACACTCTACACCCTACACTCTTTACCCTACACTCTATGCCCTACACTCTATACCCTACACTCTATACCCTACACTCTATACCCTACACTCTACACTCTATACCCTACACTCTATACCCTACACTCTATGCCCTACACTCTACACTCTATACCCTACACTCTATACCCTACACTCTATACCCTACACTCTATACCCTACACTCTACACTCTATATCCTACACTATCTACCCTACACTCTACACTCTATACCCTACACTCTATACCCTACACTCTATGCCCTACACTCTACACTCTATACCCTACACTCTATACCCTACACTCTATACCCTACACTCTATACCCTACACTCTACACTCTATATCCTACACTATCTACCCTACACTCTACACTCTACACCCTACACTCTATACCCTACACTCTATACCATACACTCTATACCCTACACTCTACACTCTATACCCTACACTCTACACTTTATACCCTACACTCTATACCCTACACTCTATACCCTACACTCTATACCATACACTCCATACCCTACACTCTATACCGTACACTCTATACCCTACACTCTATACCCTACAATCTATACCCTACACTCTACACCCTACACTCTATACCTTACACTCTATACCCTACACTCTATACCCTACACTCTAAACTCTATACCCTACACTCTACACTCTATACCCTACACTCTATAACATACACTCTATACCCTACACTCTACACTCTATACCCTACACTCTATACCATACACTCTACACCATACACTCTATAGCATACACTCTATACCCTACACTCTACACTCTATACCCTACACTCTATACCCTACACTCTACACCCTGCACTCTATACCCTACACACTATACCCTACACTCTACACTCTATACCCTACACTCTATACCCTACACTCTATACCCTACACTCTATACCCTACACTCTATACCCTACACTCTATAGCCTACAATCTATACCCTACACTTTATACCCTACAGTCTATACCCTACACTCTATACCCTACACTCTACACTCTATACCTTACACTCTACACTCTATTCCCTACACTCTATACCCTACACTCTATACCCTACACTCTATACCCTACACTCTATACCCTACACTCTACACCCTACACTCTATACCCTACACTCTATACCATACACTCTATACCCTACACTCTACACTCTATACCCTACACTCTACACTCTACACTCTATACCCTACACTCTAATCCCTACACTCTACACTCTATACCCTACACTCTATACCCTAAACTCTACACTCTATACCTTACACTCTACACTCTATTCCCTACACTCTATACCCTACACTCTATACCCTACACTCTATACCCTACACTCTACACCCTACACTCTATACCCTACACTCTATACCATACACTCTATACCCTACACTCTACACTCTATACCCTACACTCTACACACTACACTCTATACCCTACACTCTAATCCCTACACTCTACACTCTATACCCTACACTCTATACCCTACACTCTATACCCTACACTCTACACTCTCTACCCTACACTCTATACCCTACACTCTATAACATACACTCTATACCCTACACTCTACACCCTACACTCTATACCATACACTCTACACTGTATACCCTACACTCTATACCATACACTCTACACCATACACTCTATAGCATACACTCTATACCCTACACTCTACACTCTATACCCTACACTCTATACCCTACACTCTACACCCTGCACTCTATACCCTACACACTATACCCTACACTCTACACTCTATACCCTACACTCTATACCCTACACTCTATACCCTACACTCTACACTCTATACCCTACACTCTATAGCCTATACTCTACAATCTATACCCTACACTCTATACCCTACACTCTATACCCTACAGTCTATACCCTACACTCTACACTCTATACCTTACACTCCACACTCTATTCCCTACACTCTATACACTACACTCTATACCCTACACTCTATACCCTACACTCTAATCCCTACACTCTACACTCTATACCCTACACTCTATACCCTACACTCTACACTCTATACCTTACACTCTACACTCTATTCCCTACACTCTATACCCTACACTCTATACCTTACACTCTATACCCTACACTCTATACCCAACACTCTACACCCTACACTCTATACCCTACACTCTATACCATACACTCTATACCCTACACTCTACACTCTATACCCTCCACTCTACACTCTATACCCTACACTCTATACCCTACACTCTATACCCTACACTCTATACCCGACACTCTACACGCTATACCCTACACTCTACACTCTATACCCTACACTCTATACCCTACACTCTATACCCTACACTTTATACCCTACACTCTATACCCTACACTCTACACTCTATACCCTACACTCTATACCCTACACTCTACACCCTACACTCTTTACCCTACACTCTATGCCCTACACTCTATACCCTACACTCTATACCCTACACTCTATACCCTACACTCTACACTCTATACCCTACACTCTATACCCTACACTCTATGCCCTACACTCTACACTCTATACCCTACACTCTATACCCTACACTCTATACCCTACACTCTATACCCTACACTCTACACTCTATATCCTACACTATCTACCCTACACTCTACACTCTATACCCTACACTCTATACCCTACACTCTAATCCCTACACTCTACACTCTATACCCTACACTCTATACCCTACACTCTATACCCTACGCTCTACACTCTATACCCTACACTCTATATCCTACACTCTACACTCTATACCATACATTCTATACCCTACACTCTATACCATACACTCTATACCCTACACTCTACACCCTACACTCTATACCCTACACTCTATACCCTACACTCTATACCCTACACTCTATACCATACACTCTACACCCTACACTCTATACCCTACACTCTATACCATACACTCTATACCCTACACTCTACACTCTATACCCTACACTCTACACCCTACACTCTATACCCTACACTCTAATCCCTACACTCTACACTCTATACCCTACACTCTATACCCTAAACTCTACACTCTATACCTTACACTCTACACTCTATTCCCTACACTCTATACCCTACACTCTATACCCTACACTCTATACCCTACACTCTACACCCTACACTCTATACCCTACACTCTATACCATACACTCTATACCCTACACTCTACACTCTATACCCTACACTCTACACACTACACTCTATACCCTACACTCTAATCCCTACACTCTACACTCTATACCCTACACTCTATACCCTACACTCTATACCCTACACTCTACACTCTCTACCCTACACTCTATACCCTACACTCTATAACATACACTCTATACCCTACACTCTACACCCTACACTCTATACCATACACTCTACACTGTATACCCTAAACTCTATACCATACACTCTACACCATACACTCTATAGCATACACTCTATACCCTACACTCTACACTCTATACCCTACACTCTATACCCTACACTCTACACCCTGCACTCTATACCCTACACACTATACCCTACACTCTACACTCTATACCCTACACTCTATACCCTACACTCTATACCCTACACTCTACACTCTATACCCTACACTCTATAGCCTATACTCTACAATCTATACCCTACACTCTATACCCTACACTCTATACCCTACAGTCTATACCCTACACTCTACACTCTATACCTTACACTCCACACTCTATTCCCTACACTCTATACACTACACTCTATACCCTACACTCTATACCCTACACTCTAATCCCTACACTCTACACTCTATACCCTACACTCTATACCCTACACTCTACACTCTATTCCTTACACTCTACACTCTATTCCCTACACTCTATACCCTACACTCTATACCCTACACTCTATACCCTACACTCTATACCCAACACTCTACACCCTACACTCTATACCCTACACTCTATACCATACACTCTATACCCTACACTCTACACTCTATACCCTCCACTCTACACTCTATACCCTACACTCTATACCCTACACTCTATACCCTACACTCTATACCCGACACTCTACACGCTATACCCTACACTCTACACTCTATACCCTACACTCTATACCCTACACTCTATACCCTACACTTTATACCCTACACTCTATACCCTACACTCTACACTCTATACCCTACACTCTATACCCTACACTCTACACCCTACACTCTTTACCCTACACTCTATGCCCTACACTCTATACCCTACACTCTATACCCTACACTCCATACCCTACACTCTACACTCTATACCCTACACTCTATACCCTACACTCTATGCCCTACACTCTACACTCTATACCCTACACTCTATACCCTACACTCTATACCCTACACTCTATACCCTACACTCTACACTCTATATCCTACACTATCTACCCTACACTCTACACTCTATACCCTACACTCTATACCCTACACTCTATGCCCTACACTCTACACTCTATACCCTACACTCTATACCCTACACTCTATACCCTACACTCTATACCCTACACTCTACACTCTATATCCTACACTATCTACCCTACACTCTACACTCTACACCCTACACTCTATACCCTACACTCTATACCATACACTCTAAACCCTACACTCTACACTCTATACCCTACACTCTACACTTTATACCCTACACTCTATACCCTACACTCTATACCCTACACTCTATACCATACACTCCATACCCTACACTCTATACCGTACACTCTATACCCTACACTCTATACCCTACAATCTATACCCTACACTCTACACCCTACACTCTATACCTTACAATCTATACCCTACACTCTATACCCTACACTCTAAACTCTATACCCTACATTCTACACTCTATACCCTACACTCTATAACATACACTCTATACCCTACACTCTACACTCTATACCCTACACTCTATACCATACACTCTACACCATACACTCTATAGCATACACTCTATACCCTACACTCTACACTCTATACCCTACACTCTACACCCTGCACTCTATACCCTACACACTATACCCTACACTCTACACTCTATACCCTACACTCTATACCCTACACTCTATACCCTACACTCTTTACCCTACACTCTATAGCCTACAATCTATACCCTACACTTTATACCCTACAGTCTATACCCTACACTCTATACCCTACACTCTACACTCTATACCTTACACTCTACACTCTATTCCCTACACTCTATACCCTACACTCTATACCCTACACTCTATACCCTACACTCTATACCCTACACTCTACACCCTACACTCTATACCCTACACTCTATACCATACACTCTATACCCTACACTCTACACTCTATACCCTACACTCTACACTCTACACTCTATACCCTACACTCTAATCCCTACACTCTACACTCTATACCCTACACTCTATACCCTAAACTCTACACTCTATACCTTACACTCTACACTCTATTCCCTACACTCTATACCCTACACTCTATACCCTACACTCTATACCCTACACTCTACACCCTACACTCTATACCCTACACTCTATACCATACACTCTATACCCTACACTCTACACTCTATACCCTACACTCTACACACTACACTCTATACCCTACACTCTAATCCCTACACTCTACACTCTATACCCTACACTCTATACCCTACACTCTATACCCTACACTCTACACTCTCTACCCTACACTCTATACCCTACACTCTATAACATACACTCTATACCCTACACTCTACACCCTACACTCTATACCATACACTCTACACTGTATACCCTACACTCTATACCATACACTCTACACCATACACTCTATAGCATACACTCTATACCCTACACTCTACACTCTATACCCTACACTCTATACCCTACACTCTACACCCTGCACTCTATACCCTACACACTATACCCTACACTCTACACTCTATACCCTACACTCTATACCCTACACTCTATACCCTACACTCTACACTCTATACCCTACACTCTATAGCCTATACTCTACAATCTATACCCTACACTCTATACCCTACACTCTATACCCTACAGTCTATACCCTACACTCTACACTCTATACCTTACACTCCACACTCTATTCCCTACACTCTATACACTACACTCTATACCCTACACTCTATACCCTACACTCTAATCCCTACACTCTACACTCTATACCCTACACTCTATACCCTACACTCTACACTCTATACCTTACACTCTACACTCTATTCCCTACACTCTATACCCTACACTCTATACCCTACACTCTATACCCTACACTCTATACCCAACACTCTACACCCTACACTCTATACCCTACACTCTATACCATACACTCTATACCCTACACTCTACACTCTATACCCTCCACTCTACACTCTATACCCTACACTCTATACCCTACACTCTATACCCTACACTCTATACCCGACACTCTACACGCTATACCCTACACTCTACACTCTATACCCTACACTCTATACCCTACACTCTATACCCTACACTTTATACCCTACACTCTATACCCTACACTCTACACTCTATACCCTACACTCTATACCCTACACTCTACACCCTACACTCTTTACCCTACACTCTATGCCCTACACTCTATACCCTACACTCTATACCCTACACTCTATACCCTACACTCTACACTCTATACCCTACACTCTATACCCTACACTCTATGCCCTACACTCTACACTCTATACCCTACACTCTATACCCTACACTCTATACCCTACACTCTATACCCTACACTCTACACTCTATATCCTACACTATCTACCCTACACTCTACACTCTATACCCTACACTCTATACCCTACACTCTAATCCCTACACTCTACACTCTATACCCTACACTCTATACCCTACACTCTATACCCTACGCTCTACACTCTATACCCTACACTCTATATCCTACACTCTACACTCTATACCATACATTCTATACCCTACACTCTATACCATACACTCTATACCCTACACTCTACACCCTACACTCTATACCCTACACTCTATACCCTACACTCTATACCCTACACTCTACACCCTACACTCTATACCCTACACTCTATACCATACACTCTATACCCTACACTCTATACCCTACACTCTACACTCTAAACCCTACACTCTATACCCTACACTCTATACCCTACACTCTATACCCTACACTCTACACTCTATATCCTACACTCTCTACCCTACACTCTACACTTTATACCCTACACTCTATACCCTACACTCTAATCCCTACACTCTACACTCTATACCCTACACTCTATATCCTACACTCTACACTCTATACCATACATTCTATACCCTGCACTCTATACCATACACTCTACACCCTACACTCTATACCCTACACTCTATACCCTACACTCTATACCCTACACTCTACACCCTACACTCTATACCCTACACTCTATACCCTACACTCTATACCCTACACTCTATACCCTACACTCTACACTCTATACCCTACACTCTATACCCTACACTCTATACCCTACACTCTATACCCTACACTCTACACTCTATATCCTACACTCTCTACCCTACACTCTACACTCTATACCCTACACTCTATACCCTACACTCTAATCCCTACACTCTACACTCTATACCCTACACTCTATACCCTACACTCTATACCCTACACTCTACACTCTATACTCTACACTCTATATCTTACACTCTACACTCTATACCATACATTCTATACCCTACACTCTATACCATACACTCTATACCCTACACTCTACACCCTACACTCTATACCCTACACTCTATACCCTACACTCTATACCCTACACTCTATACCCTACACTCTACACCCTACACTCTATACCCTACACTCTATACCATACACTCTATACCCTACACTCTACACTCTATACCCTACACTCTACATCCTACACTCTATACCCTACACTCTAATCCCGACACTCTACACTCTATACCCTACACTCTATACCCTACACTCTACAATCTCTACCCTACACTCTATACCCTACACTCTATAACATACACTCTATACCCTACACTCTATACCCTACACTCTATACCATGCACTCTACAATCTATACCCTACACTCTATACCATACACTCTACACCATACACTCTATAGCATACACTCTATACCCTACACTCTACACTCTATACCCTACACTCTATACCCTACACTCTACACCCTGCACTCTATACCCTACACACTATACCCTACACTCTACACTCTATACCTTACACTCTCTACCCTACACTCTATACCCTACACTCTATACCCTACACTCTACACTCTATACCCTACACTCTATAGCCTACACTCTACAATCTATACCCTACACTCTATACCCTACACTCTATACCCTACAGTCTATACCCTACACTCTATACCCTACACTCTACACTCTATATCTTACACTCTACACTCTATTCCCTACACTCTATACCCTACACTCTATACCCTACACTCTATACCCTACACTCTATACCCTACACTCTACACCCTACACTCTATACCCTACACTCTGTACCATACACTCTATACCCTACACTCTACACTCTATACCCTACACTCTACACCCTACACTCTATACCCTACACTCTAATCCCTTCACTCTACACTCTATACCCTACACTCTATACCCTACACTCTATACCTTACACTCTACACTCTATTCCCTACACTCTATACCCTACACTCTATACCCTACACTCTATACCCTACACTCTACACCCTACACTCTATACCCTACACTCTATACCATACACTCTATACCCTACACTCTACACTCTATACCCTACACTCTACACCCTACACTCTATACCCTACACTCTAATCCCTACACTCTACACTCTATACCCTACACTCTATACCCTACACTCTATACCCTACACTCTACACACTCTACCCTACACTCTATACCCTACACTCTATACCCTACACTCTATACCCTACACTCTACACTCTATACCCTACACTTTACACTCTATACCCTACACTCTATACCCTACACTCTATACCCTACACTCTAATCCCTACACTCTACACTCTATACCCTACAGTCTATACCCTACACTCTACACTCTATACCTTACACTCTACACTCTATTCCCTACACTCTATACCCTACACTCTATACCCTACACTCTATACCCTACACTCTATACCCTACACTCTATACCCAACACTCTACACCTTACATTCTATACCCTACACTCTATACCATACAATCTATACCCTACACTCTACACTCTATACCCTACACTCTACACTCTATACCCTACACTCTATACCCTACACTCTATACCCTACAATCTATACCATACACTCTATACCTCACACTCTATACCCTACACTCTATACCCTACACTCTATACCATACACTCTATACCCTACACTCTATACCGTACACTCTATACCCTACACTCTATACCCTACACTCTATACCCTACACTCTACACCCTACACTCTATACCTTACACTCTATACCCTACACTCTATACCCTACACTCTAAACTCTATACCCTACACTCTACACTCTATACCCTACACTCTATACCCTACACTCTATACCCTACACTCTATACCCTACACTCTATACCCTACACTGTATACCCTACACTCTATACCCTACACTCTATACCCTACACTCTACACTCTATACCCTACACTCTATACCCTACACTCTATACCCTACACTCTACACTTTATGCACTACACTCTATACCCTACACTCTATACCCTACACTCTACACCCTACACTCTATACCCTACACTCTATACCATATACTCTATACCCTACACTCTACACTCTATACCCTACACTCTACACCCTACACTCTATACCCTACACTCTAATCCCAACACTCTACACTCTATACCCTACACTCTATACCCTACAGACTACACTCTATACCTTACACTCTACACTCTATTCCCTACACTCTATACCCTACACTCTATACCCTACACTCTATACCCTACACTCTATACCCTACACTCTACACCCTACACTCTATACCCTACACTCTATACCATACACTCTATACCCTACACTCTACACTCTATACCCTACACTCTACACCCTACACTCTATACCCTACACTCTAATCCCTACACTCTACACTCTATACCCTACACTCTATCCCCTACACTCTATACCCTACACTCTACACTCTCTACCCTACACTCTATACCCTACACTCTATACCCTACACTCAACACTCTATACCCTACACTCTACACTCTATACCCTACACTCTATACCCTACACTCTATACCCTACACTCTATACCCTACACTCTATACCATACACTCTATACCCTACACTCTATACCCTACACTCTATCCTACACACTATACCCTACACTCTACACTCTATACCCTACACACTATACCCTACACTCTATACCCTACACTCTACACTCTATACCCTACACTCTATAGCCTACACTCTACAATCTATACCCTACACTCTATACCCTACACTCTATACCCTACAGTCTATACCCTACACTCTATACCCTACACTCTACACTCTAAACCTTACACTCTACACTCTATTCCCTACACTCTATACCCTACACTCTATACCCTACACTCTATACCCTATACTCTACACCCTACACTCTATACCCTACACTCTATACCATATACTCTATACCCTACACTCTACACTCTATACCCTACACTCTACACCCTACACTCTATACCCTACACTCTAATCCCAACACTCTACACTCTATACCCTACACTCTATACCCTACACTCTACACTCTATACCTTACACTCTACACTCTATTCCCTACACTCTATACCCTACACTCTATACCCTACACTCTATACCCTACACTCTATACCCTACACTCTACACCCTACACTCTATACCCTACACTCTATACCATACACTCTATACCCTACACTCTACACTCTATACCCTACACTCTACACCCTACACTCTATACCCTACACTCTAATCCCTACACTCTATTCCCTACACTCTACACTCTATACCCTACACTCTATACCATACACTCTATACCCTACACTCTATACCGTACACTCTATACCCTACACTCTATACCTTACACTCTACACTCTATTCCCTACACTCTATACCCTACACTCTATACCCTACACTCTATACCCTACACTCTACACCCTACACTCTATACCCTACACTCTATACCCTACACTCTATACCCTACACTCTACACTCTCTACCCTACACTCTATACCCTACACTCTATACCCTACACTCTACACTCTATACCCTACACTCTATACCCTACACTCTATACCCTACACTCTATACCCTACACTCTATACCATACACTCTATACCCTACACTCTATACACTACACTCTGAACCCTACACTCTATACCCTACACTCTACTCCCTACACTCTATACGCTACACTCTATACCCTACACTCTACACTCTATACCCTACACTCTATACCCTACACTCTATACCCTACACTCTATACCCTACACTCTACACTCTATACCCTACACTCTACACGCTATACCCTACACTCTATACCCTACACTCTATACCCTACACTCTATACCCTACACTCTACACTATATACCCTACACTCTATACCCTACACTCTACACTCTATACCCTACACTCTACACTCTATACCCTACACTCTATACCCTACACTCAATACCCTACACTCTATACCCTACACTCTACACTCTATACCCTACACTCTATACCCTACACTCTATACCCTATACTCTACACTCTATACCCTACACTCTATACCCTACACCCTATGCCCTACACTCTATACCCTACACTCTACACCCTACACTCTATACCTTACACTCTATACCCTACTCTCTATACCCTACACTCTAAACTCTATACCCTACACTCTATACCCTACACTCTATAACATACACGCTACACCCTACACTCTATACCCTACAATCTATACCATACACTCTATACCCTACACTCTATACCCTACACTCTATACCATACACTCTATACCCTACACTCTATACCGTACACTCTATACCCTACACTCTATACCCTACACTCTATACCCTACACTCTACACCCTACACTCTATACCTTACACTCTATACCCTACACTCTATACCCTACACTCTAAACTCTATACCCTACACTCTACACTCTATACCCTACACTCTATACCCTACACTCTATACCCTACACTCTATACCCTACACTCTATACCCTACACTCTACACCTTACACTCTATACCCTACACTCTATACCCTACACTCTAAACTCTATACCCTACACTCTACACTCTATACCCTACACTCTACACTCTATACCCTACACTCTACACTCTACACTCTATACCCTACACTCTACACTCTATACCCTACACTCTATAACATACACTCTATACCCTACACTCTATACCATACACTCTATACCCTACACTCTATACCCTACACTCTATACTATACACTCTGTACCCTACACTCTATACCGTACACTCTATACCCTACACTCTATACCCTACACTCTATACCCTACACTCTACACCCTACACTCTATACCTTACACTCTATACCCTACACTCTATACCCTACACTCTAAACTCTATACCCTGCACTCTACACTCTATACCCTACACTCTATACCCTACACTCTACACCCTACACTCTATACCCTACACTCTATACCCTACACTCTATACCCTACACTCTACATTCTATACCCTACACTCTACACTCTATACCCTACACTCTATAACATACACTCTATACCCTACACTCTATACCCTACACTCTATACCCTACACTCTACACTCTATACCCTACACTCTATACCATACACTCTACACCATACACTCTATAGCATACACTCTATACCCTACACTCTACATTCTATACCCTACACTCTATACCCTACACTCTACACCCTGCACTCTATACCCTACACACTATACCCTACACTCTACACTCTATACCCTACACTCTATACCCTACACTCTATACCCTACACTCTATACCCTACACTCTATACCCTACACTCTATAGCCTACAATCTATACCCTACACTCTATACCCTACAGTCTATACCCTACACTCTATACCCTACACTCTACACTCTATACTTTACACTCTACACTCTATTCCCTACACTCTATACCTTACACTCTATACCCTACACTCTATACCCTACACTCTATACCCTACACTCTACACCCTACACTCTATAACCTACACTCTATACCATACACTCTATACCCTACACTCTACACTCTATACCCTACACTCTACACACTACACTCTATACCCTACACTCTAATCCCTACACTCTACACTCTATACCCTACACTCTATACCCTACACTCTATACCCTACACTGTACACTCTCTACCCTACACTCTATACCCTACACTCTATAACATACACTCTATACCCTACACTCTACACTCTACACTCTATACCATACACTCAACACTCTATACCCTACACTCTATACCATACACTCTACACCATACACTCTATAGCATACACTCTATACCCTACACTCTACACTCTATACCCTACACTCTATACCCTACACTCTACACCCTGCACTCTATACCCTACACACTATACCCTACACTCTACACTCTATACCCTACACTCTATACCCTACACTCTATACCCTACACTCTATACCCTACACTCTACACTGTATACCCTACACTCTATAGCCTACACGCTACAATCTATACCCTACACTCTATACCCTACACTCTATACCCTACAGTCTATACCCTACACTCTATACCCTACACTCTACACTCTATACCTTACACTCCACACTCTATTCCCTACACTCTATACCCTACACTCTATACCCTACACTCTATACCCTACACTCTATACCCTACACTCTACACCCTACACTCTATACCCTACACTCTATACCATACACTCTATACCCTACACTCTACACTCTATACCCTACACTCTACACCCTACACTCTATACCCTACACAGTATAATCCCTACACTCTACACTCTATACCTTACACTCTATACCCTACACTCTACACTCTATACCTTACACTCTACACTCTATTCCCTACACTCTATACCCTACACTCTATACCCTACACTCTATACCCTACACTCTACACCCTACACTCTATACCCTACACTCTATACCATACACTCTATACCCTACACTCTACACTCTATACCCTACACTCCACACCCTACACTCTATACCCTACACTCTAATCCCTACACTCTACACTCTATACCCTACACTCTATACCCTACACTCTATACCCTACACTCTACACTCTCTACCCTACACTCTATACCTTACACTCTGTACCCTACACTCTATACCCTACACTCTACACTCTATACCCTACACTCTATACCCGACACTCTACATGCTATACCCTACACTCTACACTCTATACCCTACACTCTATACCCTACACTCTATACCCTACACTCTATACCCTACACTCTATACCCTACACTCTACACTCTATACCCTACACTCTATACCCTACACTCTACACCCTACACTCTATGCCCTACACTCTATGCCCTACACTCTATACCCTACACTCTATACCATACACTCTATACCCTACACTCTACACTCTATACCCTACACTCTACACTCTATACCCTACACTCTATACCCTACACTCTATACCCTACACTCTATACCCGACACTCTACATGCTATACCCTACACTCTACACTCTATACCCTACACTCTATACCCTACACTCTATACCCTACACTCTATACCCTACACTCTACACTCTATACTATACACTCTATACCCTACACTCTACACCCTACACTCTATACCCTACACTCTATACCCTACACTCTATTCCCTACACTCTATACCCTACACTCTACACCCTACACTCTATACCCTACACTCTATACCATACACTCTATACCCTACACTCTACACTCTATACCCTACACTCTACATCCCACACTCTATACCCTACACTCTAATCCCGACACTCTACACTCTATACCCTACCCTACACTCTATACCCTACACTCTACACTCTCTACCCTACACTCTATACCCTACACTCTATAACATACACTCTCTACCCTACACTCTATACCCTACACTCTATAACATACACTCTATACCATACACTCTACAATCTATACCCTACACTCTATACCATACACTCTACACCATACACTCTATAGCGTACACTCTATACCCTACACTCTACACTCTATACCCTACACTCTATACCCTACACCCTGCACTCTATACCGTACACACTATACCCTACACTCTACACTCTATACCCTACACTCTATACCCTACACTCTATACCCTACACTCTATACCCTACACTCTACACTCTATACCCTAAACTCTATAGCCTACACTCTACAATCTATACCCTACACTCTATACCCTACACTCTATACCCTACAGTCTATACCCTACACTCTATACCCTACACTCTACACTCTATACCTTACACTCTACACTCTATTCCCTACACTCTATACCCTACACTCTATACCCTACACTCTATACCCTACACTCTATACCCTACACTCTACACCCTACACTCTATACCCTACACTCTATACCATACACTCTATACCCTACACTCTACACTCTATACCCTACACTCTACACCCTACACTCTATACCCTACACTCTAATCCCTTCACTCTACACTCTATACCCTACACTCTATACCCTACACTCTACACTCTATACCTTACACTCTACACTCTATTCCCTACACTCTATACCCTACACTCTATACCCTACACTCTATACCCTACTCTCTACACCCTACACTCTATACCATACACTCTATACACTACACTCTACACTCTATACCCTACACTCTACACCCTACACTCTATACCCTACACTCTAATCCCTACACTCTACACTCTATACTCTACACTCTATACCCTACACTCTACAGACTCTACCCTACACTCTATACCCTACACTCTATACCCTACACTCTATACCCTACACTCTACACTCTATACCCTACACTCTACACTCTATACCCTACACTCTATACCTTACACTCTATACCCTACACTCTATACCCTACACTCTAATCCCTACACTCTACACTCTATACCCTACACTCTATTCCCTACACTCTATACCCTACACTCTATACCCTACACTCTATACCCTACACTCTATACCCAACACTCTACACCCTACACTCTATACCCTACACTCTATACCATACACTCTATACCCTACACTCTACACTCTATACCCTACACTCTACACTTTATACCCTACACTCTATACCTTACACTCTATACCCTACACTCTATACCATACACTCCATACCCTACACTCTATACCGTACACTCTATACCCTACACTCTATACCCTACAATCTATACCCTACACTCTACACCCTACACTCTATACCTTACACTCTATACCCTACACTCTATACCCTACACTCTAAACTCTATACCCTACACTCTACACTCTATACCCTACACTCTATAACATACACTCTATACCCTACACTCTATACCCTACACTCTACACTCTATACCCTACACTCTATACCATACACTCTACACCATACACTCTATAGCATACACTCTATACCCTACACTCTACACTCTATACCCTACACTCTATACCCTAAACTCTACACCCTGCACTCTATACCCTACACACTATACCCTACACTCTACACTCTATACCCTACACTCTATACCCTACACTCTATACCCTACACTCTATACCCTACACTCTATACCCTACACTCTATAGCCTACAATCTATACCCTACACTTTATACCCTACAGTCTATACCCTACACTCTATACCCTACACTCTACACTCTATACCTTACACTCTACACTCTATTCCCTACACTCTATACCATACACTCTATACCCTACACTCTATACCCTACACTCTATACCCTACACTCTACACCCTACACTCTATACCCTACACTCTATACCATACACTCTATACCCTACACTCTACACTCTATACCCTACACTCTACACACTACACTCTATACCCTACACTCTAATCCCTACACTCTACACTCTATACCCTACACTCTATACCCTACACTCTATACCCTACACTCTACACTCTCTACCCTACACTCTATACCCTACACTCTATAACATACACTCTATACCCTACACTCTACACCCTACACTCTATACCATACACTCTACACTGTATACCCTACACTCTATACCATACACTCTACACCATACACTCTATAGCATACACTCTATACCCTACACTCTACACTCTATACCCTACACTCTATACCATACACTCTACACCATACACTCTATAGCATACACTCTATACCCTACACTCTACACTCTATACCCTACACTCTATACCCTACACTCTACACCCTGCACTCTATACCCTACACACTATACCCTACACTCTACACTCTATACCCTACACTCTATACCCTACACTCTATACCCTACACTCTATACCCTACACTCTATAGCCTACAATCTATACCCTACACTTTATACCCTACAGTCTATACCCTACACTCTATACCCTACACTCTACACTCTATACCTTACACTCTACACTCTATTCCCTACACTCTATACCATACACTCTATACCCTACACTCTATACCCTACACTCTATACCCTACACTCTACACCCTACACTCTATACCCTACACTCTATACCATACACTCTATACCCTACACTCTACACTCTATACCCTACACTCTACACACTACACTCTATACCCTACACTCTAATCCCTACACTCTACACTCTATACCCTACACTCTATACCCTACACTCTATACCCTACACTCTACACTCTCTACCCTACACTCTATACCCTACACTCTATAACATACACTCTATACCCTACACTCTACACCCTACACTCTATACCATACACTCTACACTGTATACCCTACACTCTATACCATACACTCTACACCATACACTCTATAGCATACACTCTATACCCTACACTCTACACTCTATACCCTACACTCTATACCCTACACTCTACACCCTGCACTCTATACCCTACACACTATACCCTACACTCTACACTCTATACCCTACACTCTATACCCTACACTCTATACCCTACACTCTACACTCTATACCCTACACTCTATAGCCTATACTCTACAATCTATACCCTACACTCTATACCCTACACTCTATACCCTACAGTCTATACCCTACACTCTACACTCTATACCTTACACTCCACACTCTATTCCCTACACTCTATACCCTACACTCTATACCCTACACTCTAATCCCTACACTCTACACTCTATACCCTACACTCTATACCCTACACTCTACACTCTATACCTTACACTCTACACTCTATTCCCTACCCTCTATACCCTACACTCTATACCCTACACTCTATACCCTACACTCTATACCCAACACTCTACACCCTACACTCTATACCCTACACTCTATACCATACACTCTATACCCTACACTCTACACTATATACCCTACACTCTACACTCTATACCCTACACTCTATACCCTACACTCTATACCCTACACTCTATACCCGACACTCTACACGCTATACCCTACACTCTACACTCTATACCCTACACTCTATACCCTACACTCTATACCCTACACTTTATACCCTACACTCTATACCCTACACTCTACACTCTATACCCTACACTCTATACCCTACACTCTACACCCTACACTCTTTACCCTACACTCTATGCCCTACACTCTATACCCTACACTCTATACCCTACACTCTATACCCTACACTCTACATTCTATACCCTACACTCTATACCTTACACTCTATGCCCTACACTCTACACTCTATACCCTACACTCTATACCCTACACTCTATACCCTACACTCTATACCCTACACTCTACACTCTATATCCTACACTATCTACCCTACACTGTACACTCTATACCCTACACTCTATACCCTACACTCTAATCCCTACACTCTACACTCTATACCCTACACTCTATACCCTACACTCTACACTCTATACCCTACACTCTATATCCTACACTCTACACTCTATACCATACATTCTATACCCTACACTCTATATCATACACTCTATACCCTACACTCTACACCCTACACTCTATACCCTACACTCTAT
Source organism: Ranitomeya imitator (assembly GCF_032444005.1). NCBI lineage: Eukaryota > Metazoa > Chordata > Amphibia > Anura > Dendrobatidae > Ranitomeya > Ranitomeya imitator. Next base: position 27,203 of record NW_027194786.1, on the reverse strand, counting down.
ACCCTACACTCTATACCCTACACTCTATACCCTACACTCTACACCCTACACTCTATACCCTACACTCTATACCATACACTCTATACCCTACACTCTATACCCTACACTCTACACTCTAAACCCTACACTCTATACCCTACACTCTATACCCTACACTCTATACCCTACACTCTACACTCTATATCCTACACTCTCTACCCTACACTCTACACTCTATACCCTACACTCTATACCCTACACTCTAATCCCTACACTCTACACTCTATACCCGACACTCTATATCCTACACTCTACACTCTATACCATACATTCTATACCCTGCACTCTATACCATACACTCTACACCCTACACTCTATACCCTACACTCTATACCCTACACTCTATACCCTACACTCTACACCCTACACTCTATACCCTACACTCTATACCCTACACTCTATACCCTACACTCTATACCCTACACTCTACACTCTATACCCTACACTCTATACCCTACACTCTATACCCTACACTCTACACTCTATACCCTACACTCTATACCCTACACTCTAATCCCTACACTCTACACTCTATACCCTACACTCTATACCCTACACTCTATACCCTACACTCTACACTCTATACCCTACACTCTATATCCTACACTCTACACTCTATACCATACATTCTATACCCTACACTCTATACCATACACTCTATACCCTACACTCTACACCCTACACTCTATACCCTACACTCTATACCCTACACTCTATACCCTACACTCTATACCCTACACTCTACACCCTACACTCTATACCCTACACTCTATACCATACACTCTATACCCTACACTCTACACTCTATACCCTACACTCTACATCCTACACTCTATACCCTACACTCTAATCCCGACACTCTACACTCTATACCCTACACTCTATACCCTACACTCTACAATCTCTACCCTACACTCTATTCCCTACACTCTATAACATACACTCTATACCCTACACTCTATACCCTACACTCTATACCATGCACTCTACAATCTATACCCTACACTCTATACCATACACTCTACACCATACACTCTATAGCATACACTCTATACCCTACACTCTACACTCTATACCCTACACTCTATACCCTACACTCTACACCCTGCACTCTATACCCTACACACTATACCCTACACTCTACACTCTATACCCTACACTCTCTACCCTACACTCTATACCCTACACTCTATACCCTACACTCTACACTCTATAACCTACACTCTATAGCCTACACTCTACAATCTATACCCTACACTCTATACCCTACACTCTATACCCTACAGTCTATACCCTACACTCTATACCCTACACTCTACACTCTATACCTTACACTCTACACTCTATTCCCTACACTCTATACCCTACACTCTATACCCTACACTCTATACCCTACACTCTACACCCTACACTCTATACCCTACACTCTATACCATACACTCTATACCCTACACTCTACACTCTATACCCTACACTCTACACCCTACACTCTATACCCTACACTCTAATCCCTACACTCTACACTCTATACCCTACACTCTATACCCTACACTCTATACCCTACACTCTACACACTCTACCCTACACTCTATACCCTACACTCTATACCCTACACTCTATACCCTACACTCTACACTCTATACCCTACACTCTACACTCTATACCCTACACTCTATACCCTACACTCTATACCCTACACTCTAATCCCTACACTCTACACTCTATACCCTACACTCTATACCCTACACTCTACACTCTATACCTTACACTCTACACTCTATTCCCTACACTCTATACCCTACACTCTATACCCTACACTCTATACCCTACACTCTATACCCAACACTCTACACCCTACATACTATACCCTACACTCTATACCATACAATCTATACCCTACACTCTACACTCTATACCCTACACTCTACACTCTATACCCTACACTCTACACTCTATACCCTACACTCTATACCCTACACTCTATACCCTACAATCTATACCATACACTCTATACCCTACACTCTATACCCTACACTCTATACCCTACACTCTATACCATACACTCTATACCCTACACTCTATACCGTACACTCTATACCCTACACTCTATACCCTACACTCTATACCCTACACTCTACACCCTACACTCTATACCTTACACTCTATACCCTACACTCTATACCCTACACTCTAAACTCTATACCCTACACTCTACACTCTATACCCTACACTCTATACCCTACACTCTATACCCTACACTCTATACCCTACACTCTATACCCTACACTCTATACCCTACACTCTATACCCTACACTCTACACTCTATACCCTACACTCTATACCCTACACTCTATACCCTACACTCTACACTTTATGCACTACACTCTATACCCTACACTCTATACCCTACACTCTATACCCTACACTCTATACCCTACACTCTATACCCTACACTCTATACCCTACACTCTACACTCTATACCCTACACTCTATACCCTACACTCTATACCCTACACTCTACACTTTATGCACTACACTCTATACCCTACACTCTATACCCTACACTCTATACCCTACACTCTAAACCCTACACTCTATACCCTACACTCTATACCATATACTCTATACCCTACACTCTACACTCTATACCCTACACTCTACACCCTACACTCTATACCCTACACTCTAATCCCAACACTCTACACTCTATACCCTACACTCTATACCCTACAGTCTACACTCTATACCTTACACTCTACACTCTATTCCCTACACTCTATACCCTACACTCTATACCCTACACTCTATACCCTACACTCTATACCCTACACTCTACACCCTACACTCTATACCCTACACTCTATACCATACACTCTATACCCTACACTCTACACTCTATACCCTACACTCTACACCCTACACTCTATACCCTACACTCTAATCCCTACACTCTACACTCTATACCCTACACTCTATACCCTACACTCTATACCCTACACTCTACACTCTCTACCCTACACTCTATACCCTACACTCTATACCCTACACTCAACACTCTATACCCTACACTCTACACTCTATACCCTACACTCTATACCCTACACTCTATACCCTACACTCTATACCCTACACTCTATACCATACACTCTATACCCTACACTCTATACCCTACACTCTATCCTACACACTATACCCTACACTCTACACTCTATACCCTACACACTATACCCTACACTCTATACCCTACACTCTACACTCTATACCCTACACTCTATAGCCTACACTCTACAATCTATACCCTACACTCTATACCCTACACTCTATACCCTACAGTCTATACCCTACACTCTATACCCTACACTCTACACTCTAAACCTTACACTCTACACTCTATTCCCTACACTCTATACCCTACACTCTATACCCTACACTCTATACCCTATACTCTACACCCTACACTCTATACCCTACACTCTATACCATATACTCTATACCCTACACTCTACACTCTATACCCTACACTCTACACCCTACACTCTATACCCTACACTCTAATCCCAACACTCTACACTCTATACCCTACACTCTATACCCTACACTCTACACTCTATACCTTACACTCTACACTCTATTCCCTACACTCTATACCCTACACTCTATACCCTACACTCTATACCCTACACTCTATACCCTACACTCTACACCCTACACTCTATACCCTACACTCTATACCATACACTCTATACCCTACACTCTACACTCTATACCCTACACTCTACACCCTACACTCTATACCCTACACTCTAATCCCTACACTCTATTCCCTACACTCTACACTCTATACCCTACACTCTATACCATACACTCTATACCCTACACTCTATACCGTACACTCTATACCCTACACTCTATACCTTACACTCTACACTCTATTCCCTACACTCTATACCCTACACTCTATACCCTACACTCTATACCCTACACTCTACACCCTACACTCTATACCCTACACTCTATACCCTACACTCTATACCCTACACTCTACACTCTCTACCCTACACTCTACACCCTACACTCTATACCCTACACTCTACACTCTATACCCTACACTCTATACCCTACACTCTATACCCTACACTCTATACCATACACTCTATACCCTACACTCTATACCCTACACTCTGAACCCTACACTCTATACCCTACACTCTACTCCCTACACTCTATACCCTACACTCTATACCCTACACTCTACACTCTATACCCTACACTCTATACCCTACACTCTATACCCTACACTCTATACCCTACACTCTACACTCTATACCCTACACTCTACACTCTATACCATGCACTCTATACCCTACACTCTATACCCTACACTCTATACCCTACACTCTATACCCTACACTCTACACTATATACCCTACACTCTATACCCTACACTCTACACTCTATACCCTACACTCTACACTCTATACCCTACACTCTATACCCTACACTCTATACCCTACACTCAATACCCTACACTCTATACCCTACACTCTACACTCTATACCCTACACTCTATACCCTACACTCTATACCCTACACTCTACACTCTATACCCTACACTCTATACCCTACACCCTATGCCCTACACTCTATACCCTACACTCTACACCCTACACTCTATACCTTACACTCTATACCCTACTCTCTATACCCTACACTCTAAACTCTATACCCTACACTCTATACCCTACACTCTATAACATACACGCTACACCCTACACTCTATACCCTACAATCTATACCATACACTCTATACCCTACACTCTACACCCTACACTCTATACCTTACACTCTATACCCTACTCTCTATACCCTACACTCTAAACTCTATACCCTACACTCTATACCCTACACTCTATAACATACACGCTACACCCTACACTCTATACCCTACAATCTATACCATACACTCTATACCCTACACTCTATACCCTACACTCTATACCATACACTCTATACCCTACACTCTATACCGTACACTCTATACCCTACACTCTATACCCTACACTCTACACCCTACACTCTATACCTTACACTCTATACCCTACACTCTATACCCTACACTCTAAACTCTATACCCTACACTCTACACTCTATACCCTACACTCTATACCCTACACTCTATACCCTACACTCTATACCCTACACTCTATACCCTACACTCTACACCTTACACTCTATACCCTACACTCTATACCCTACACTCTAAACTCTATACCCTACACTCTACACTCTATACCCTACACTCTACACTCTATACCCTACACTCTACACTCTACACTCTATACCCTACACTCTACACTCTATACCCTACACTCTATAACATACACTCTATACCCTACACTCTATACCATACACTCTATACCCTACACTCTATACCCTACACTCTATACTATACACTCTGTACCCTACACTCTATACCGTACACTCTATACCCTACACTCTATACCCTACACTCTATACCCTACACTCTACACCCTACACTCTATACCTTACACTCTATACCCTACACTCTATACCCTACACTCTAAACTCTATACCCTGCACTCTACACTCTATACCCTACACTCTATACCCTACACTCTACACCCTACACTCTATACCCTACACTCTATACCCTACACTCTATACCCTACACTCTACATTCTATACCCTACACTCTACACTCTATACCCTACACTCTATAACATACACTCTATACCCTACACTCTATACCCTACACTCTATACCCTACACTCTACACTCTATACCCTACACTCTATACCATACACTCTACACCATACACTCTATAGCATACACTCTATACCCTACACTCTACATTCTATACCCTACACTCTATACCCTACACTCTACACCCTGCACTCTATACCCTACACACTATACCCTACACTCTACACTCTATACCCTACACTCTATACCCTACACTCTATACCCTACACTCTATACCCTACACTCTATAGCCTACAATCTATACCCTACACTCTATACCCTACAGTCTATACCCTACACTCTATACCCTACACTCTACACTCTATACTTTACACTCTACACTCTATTCCCTACACTCTATACCTTACACTCTATACCCTACACTCTATACCCTACACTCTATACCCTACACTCTACACCCTACACTCTATACCCTACAATCTATACCATACACTCTATACCGTACACTCTATACCATACACTCTATACCCTACACTCTATACCGTACACTCTATACCCTACACTCTATACCCTACACTCTATACCCTACACTCTACACCCTACACTCTATACCTTACACTCTATACCCTACACTCTATACCCTACACTCTAAACTCTATACCCTACACTCTACACTCTATACCCTACACTCTATACCCTACACTCTATACCCTACACTCTATACCCTACACTCTATACCCTACACTCTACACCTTACACTCTATACCCTACACTCTATACCCTACACTCTAAACTCTATACCCTACACTCTACACTCTATACCCTACACTCTACACTCTATACCCTACACTCTACACTCTATACCCTACACTCTACACTCTATACCCTACACTCTATAACATACACTCTATACCCTACACTCTATACCATACACTCTATACCCTACACTCTATACCCTACACTCTATACTATACACTCTGTACCCTACACTCTATACCGTACACTCTATACCCTACACTCTATACCCTACACTCTATACCCTACACTCTACACCCTACACTCTATACCTTACACTCTATACCCTACACTCTATACCCTACACTCTAAACTCTATACCCTGCACTCTACACTCTATACCCTACACTCTATACCCTACACTCTACACCCTACACTCTATACCCTACACTCTATACCCTACACTCTATACCCTACACTCTACATTCTATACCCTACACTCTACACTCTACACCCTACACTCTATAACATACACTCTATACCCTACACTCTATACCCTACACTCTATACCCTACACTCTACACTCTATACCCTACACTCTATACCATACACTCTACACCATACACTCTATAGCATACACTCTATACCCTACACTCTACATTCTATACCCTACACTCTATACCCTACACTCTACACCCTGCACTCTATACCCTACACACTATACCCTACACTCTACACTCTATACCCTACACTCTATACCCTACACTCTATACCCTACACTCTATACCCTACACTCTATACCCTACACTCTATAGCCTACAATCTATACCCTACACTCTATACCCTACAGTCTATACCCTTCACTCTATACCCTACACTCTACACTTTATACTTTACACTCTACACTCTATTCCCTACACTCTATACCTTACACTCTATACCCTACACTCTATACCCTACACTCTATACCCTACACTCTACACCCTACACTCTATACCCTACACTCTATACCATACACTCTATACCCTACACTCTACACTCCATACCCTACACTCTACACCCTACACTCTATACCCTACACTCTAATCCCTGCACTCTACACTCTATACCCTACACTCTATACCCTATACTCTACACTCTATACCTTACACTTTACACTCTATTCCCTACACTCTATACCCTACACTCTATACCCTACACTCTATACCCTACACTCTACACCCTAAACTCTATACCCTACACTCTATACCATACACTCTATACCCTACACTCTACACTCTACCCTACACTCTACACACTACACTCTATACCCTACACTCTAATCCCTACACTCTACACTCTATACCCTACACTCTATACCCTACACTCTATACCCTACACTCTACACTCTCTACCCTACACTCTATACCCTACACTCTATAACATACACTCTATACCCTACACTCTACACTCTACACTCTATACCATACACTCAACACTCTATACCCTACACTCTATACCATACACTCTACACCATACACTCTATAGCATACACTCTATACCCTACACTCTACACTCTATACCCTACACTCTATACCCTACACTCTACACCCTGCACTCTATACCCTACACACTATACCCTACACTCTACACTCTATACCCTACACTCTATACCCTACACTCTATACCCTACACTCTATACCCTACACTCTACACTCTATACCCTACACTCTATAGCCTACACGCTACAATCTATACCCTACACTCTATACCCTACACTCTATACCCTACAGTCTATACCCTACACTCTATACCCTACACTCTACACTCTATACCTTACACTCCACACTCTATTCCCTACACTCTATACCCTACACTCTATACCCTACACTCTATACCCTACACTCTATACCCTACACTCTACACCCTACACTCTATACCCTACACTCTATACCATACACTCTATACCCTACACTCTACACTCTATACCCTACACTCTACACCCTACACTCTATACCCTACACTCTAATCCCTACACTCTACACTCTATACCTTACACTCTATACCCTACACTCTACACTCTATACCTTACACTCTACACTCTATTCCCTACACTCTATACCCTACACTCTATACCCTACACTCTATACCCTACACTCTACACCCTACACTCTATACCCTACACTCTATACCATACACTCTATACCCTACACTCTACACTCTATACCCTACACTCCACACCCTACACTCTATACCCTACACTCTAATCCCTACACTCTACACTCTATACCCTACACTCTATACCCTACACTCTATACCCTACACTCTACACTCTCTACCCTACACTCTATACCTTACACTCTGTACCCTACACTCTATACCCTACACTCTACGCTCTATACCCTACACTCTATGCCCAACACTCTATACCCTACACTCTACACCCTACACTCTATACCCTACACTCTATATCATACACTCTATACCCTACACTCTACACTCTATACCCTACACTCTACACCCTACACTCTATACCCTACACTTTAATCCCTACACTCTACACTCTATACCCTACACTCTATACCCTACACTCTGTATCCTACACTCTACACTCTCTACCCTACACTCTATACCCTACACTCTATACCCTACACTCTATACCCTACACTCTACACTCTATACCCTAAACTCTACACTCTATACCCTACACTCTATACCCTACACTCTATACCCTACACTCAATACCCTACACTCTATACCCTACACTCTACACTCTATACCCTACACTCTATACCCTACACTCTATACCCTACACTCTACACTCTATACCCTACACTCTATACCCTACACCCTATGCCCTACACTCTATACCCTACACTCTACACCCTACACTCTATACCTTACACTCTATACCCTACTCTCTATACCCTACACTCTAAACTCTATACCCTACACTCTATACCCTACACTCTATAACATACACTCTACACCCTACACTCTATACCCTACAATCTATACCATACACTCTATACCCTACACTCTATACCCTACACTCTATACCCTACACTCTATACCATACACTCTATACCCTACACTCTATACCCTACACTCTACACCCTACACTCTATACCTTACACTCTATACCCTACACTCTAAACTCTATACCCTACACTCTACACTCTATACCATACACTCTATACCCTACACTCTATACCCTACACTCTATACCCTACACTCTATACCCTACACTCTATACCCTACACTCTACACCTTACACTCTATACCCTACACTCTATACCCTACACTCTAAACTCTATACCCTACACTCTACACTCTATACCCTACACTCTACACTCTATACCCTACACTCTACACTCTACACTCTATACCCTACACTCTACGCTCTATACCCTACACTCTATAACATACACTCTATACCCTACACTCTATACCCTACACTCTATACCATACACTCTCTACCCTACACTCTATACCCTACACTCTATACCATACACTCTGTACCCTACACTCTATACCCTACACTCCATACCCTACACCCTATACCCTACACTCTATACCCTACACTCTACACCCTACACTCTATACCTTACACTCTATACCCTACACTCTATACCCTACACTCTAAACTCTATACCCTGCACTCTACACTCTATACCCTACACTCTATACCCTACACTCTATTCCCTACACTCTATACCCTACACTCTATACCCTACACTCTATACCCTACACTCTACACTCTATACCCTACACTCTAGACCATACACTCCATACCCTACACTCTATACCGTACACTCTATACCCTACACTCTATACCCTACAATCTATACCCTACACTCTACACCCTACACTCTACACCCTACACTCTATACCTTACACTCTATACCCTACACTCTATACCCTACACTCTAAACTCTATACCCTACACTCTACACTCTATACCCTACACTCTATAACATACACTCTATACCCTACACTCTATACCCTACACTCTACACTCTATACCCTACACTCTATACCATACACTCTACACCATACACTCTATAGCATACACTCTATACCCTACACTCTACATTCTATACCCTACACTCTATACCCTACACTCTACACCCTGCACTCTATACCCTACACACTATACCCTACACTCTACACTCTATACCCTACACTCTATACCCTACACTCTATACCCTACACTCTATACCCTACACTCTATACCCTACACTCTATAGCCTACAATCTATACCCTACACTCTATACCCTACAGTCTATACCCTACACTCTATACCCTACACTCTACACTCTATACCTTACACTCTACACTCTATTCCCTACACTCTATACCTTACACTCTATACCCTACACTCTATACCCTACACTCTATACCCTACACTCTACACCCTACACTCTATACCCTACACTCTATACCATACACTCTATACCCTACACTCTACACTCTATACCCTACACTCTACACCCTACACTCTATACCCTACACTCTAATCCCTACACTCTACACTCTATACCCTACACTCTATACCCTATACTCTACACTCTATACCTTACACTCTACACTCTATTCCCTACACTCTATACCCTACACTCTATACCCTACACTCTATACCCTACACTCTACACCCTACACTCTATACCCTACACTCTATACCATACACTCTATACCCTACACTCTACACTCTATACCCTACACTCTACACACTACACTCTATACCCTACACTCTAATCCCTACACTCTACACTCTATACCCTACACTCTATACCCTACACTCTATACCCTACACTCTACACTCTCTACCCTACACTCTATACCCTACACTCTATAACATACACTCTATACCCTACACTCTACACCCTACACTCTATACCATACACTCTACACGCTATACCCTACACTCTATACCATACACTCTACACCATACACTCTATAGCATACACTCTATACCCTACACTCTACACTCTATACCCTACACTCTATACCCTACACTCTACACCCTGCACTCTATACCCTACACACTATACCCTACACTCTACACTCTATACCCTACACTCTATACCCTACACTCTATACCCTACACTCTATACCCTACACTCTACACTCTATACCCTACACTCTACACACTACACTCTATACCCTACACTCTAATCCCTACACTCTACACTCTATACACTACACTCTATACCCTACACTCTATACCCTACACTCTACACTCTCTACCCTACACTCTATACCCTACACTCTATAACATACACTCTATACCCTACACTCTACACCCTACACTCTATACCATACACTCTACACTCTATACCCTACACTCTATACCATACACTCTACACCATACACTCTATAGCATACACTCTATACCCTACACTCTACACTCTATACCCTACACTCTATACCCTACACTCTACACCCTGCACTCTATACCCTACACACTATACCCTACACTCTACACTCTATACCCTACACTCTATACCCTACACTCTATACCCTACACTCTACTCTCTATACCCTACACTCTATAGCCTACACTCTACAATCTATACCCTACACTCTATACCCTACACTCTATACCCTACAGTCTATACCCTACACTCTATACCCTACACTCTACACTCTATACCTTACACTCCACACTCTATTCCCTACACTCTATACCCTACACTCTATACCCTACACTCTATACCCTACACTCTATACCCTACACTCTACACCCTACACTCTATACCCTACACTCTATACCATTCACTCTATACCCTACACTCTACACTCTATACCCTACACTCTACACCCTACACTCTATACCCTACACTCTAATCCCTACACTCTACACTCTATACCTTACACTCTATACCCTACACTCTACACTCTATACCTTACATTCTACACTCTATTCCCTACACTCTATACCCTACACTCTATACCCTACACTCTATACCCTACACTCTATACCCTACACTCTACACCCTACACTCTATACCCTACACTCTATACCATACACTCTATACCCTACACTCTACACTCTATACCCTACACTCCACACCCTACACTCTATACCCTACACTCTAATCCCTACACTCTACACTCTATACCCTACACTCTATACCCTACACTCTATACCCTACACTCTACACTCTCTACCCTACACTCTATACCCTACACTCTGTACCCTACACTCTATACCCTACACTCTACACTCTATACCCTACACTCTACACTCTATACACTACACTCTATACCCTACACTCTATACCCTACACTCTATACCCTACAATCTACACTCTATGCCCTACACTCTACACTCTATACCCTACACTCTACACTCTATACCCTACACTCTACACTCTATACCCTACACTGTATACCCTACACTCTATACCCTACACTCTATACCCTACACTCTATACCCTACACTCTACACTCTATTCCCTACACTCTACACTCTGTACCTTACACTCAACACTCTATTCCCTACACTCTATACCCTACACTCTATACCCTACACTCTATACCCTACACTCTACACCCTACACTCTATACTCTACACTCTATACCATACACTCTATACCCTACACTCTACACTCTATGCCCTACACTCTACACCCTACACTCTATACCCTACACTCTAATCCCTACACTCTACACTCTCTACCCTACACTCTATACCCTACACTCTATACCCTACACTCTACACTCTATACCCTACACTCTATACCCTACACTCTATGCCCTACACTCTATACCCTACAATCTATACCCTACACTCAATACCCTACACTCTATACCCTACACTCTACACTCTATACCCTACACTCTATACCCTACACTCTATACCCTACACTCTACACTCTATACCCTACACTCTATACCCTACACTCTATGCCCTACACTCTATACCCTACACTCTATACCCTACACTCTATACCCTACACTCTACACTCTATACCCTACACTCTACACTCTATACCCTACACACTATACCCTACACTCTATACCCTACACTCTAATCCCTACACTCTACACTCTATACCCTACACTCTATACCCTACACTCTACACTCTATACCTTACACTCTACACTCTATTCCCTACACTCTATACCCTACACTCTATACCCTACACTCTATACCCTACACTCTATACCCAACACTCTACACCCTACACTCTATACCCTACACTCTATACCATACACTCTATACCCTACACTCTACACTCTATACCCTACACTCTACACCCTACACTCTATACCCTACACTCTAATCCCTACACTCTACACTCTATACCCTACACTCTATACCCTACACTCTATACCCTACACTCTACACACTCTACCCTACACTCTATACCCTACACTCTATACCCTACACTCTATACCCTACACTCTACACTCTATACCCTACACTCTACACTCTATACCCTACACTCTATACCCTACACTCTATACCCGACACTCTACATGCTATACCCTACACTCTACACTCTATACCCTACACTCTATACCCTACACTCTATACCCTACACTCTATACCCCACACTCTATACCCTACACTCTACACTCTATACCCTACACTCTATACCCTACACTCTACACCCTACACTCTATACCCTACACTCTATGCCCTACACTCTATACCCTACACTCTATACCCTACACTCTATACCCTACACTCTATACCATACACTCTACACTCTATATCCTACACTCTCTACCCTACACTCTACACTCTATACCCTACACTCTATACCCTACACTCTAATCCCTACACTCTACACTCTATACCCTACACTCTACACTCTATAACCTACACTCTATATCCTACACTCTACACTCTATACCATACATTCTATACCCTACACTCTATACCATACACTCTATACCCTACACTCTACACCCTACACTCTATACCCTACACTCTATACCCTACACTCTATTCCCTACACTCTATACCCTACACTCTACACCCTACACTCTATACCCTACACTCTATACCATACACTCTATACCCTACACTCTACACTCTATACCCTACACTCTACATCCCACACTCTATACCCTACACTCTAATCCCGACACTCTACACTCTATACCCTACACTACACTCTATACCCTACACTCTACACTCTCTACCCTACACTCTATACCCTACACTCTATAACATACACTCTCTACCCTACACTCTATACCCTACACTCTATAACATACACTCTATACCATACACTCTACAATCTATACCCTACACTCTATACCATACACTCTACACCATACACTCTATAGCGTACACTCTATACCCTACACTCTACACTCTATACCCTACACTCTATACCCTACACTCTACACCCTGCACTCTATACCGTACACACTATACCCTACACTCTACACTCTATACCCTACACTCTATACCCTACACTCTATACCCTACACTCTATACCCTACACTCTACACTCTATACCCTACACTCTATAGCCTACACTCTACAATCTATACCCTACACTCTATACCCTACACTCTATACCCTACAGTCTATACCCTACACTCTATACCCTACACTCTACACTCTATACCTTACACTCTACACTCTATTCCCTACACTCTATACCCTACACTCTATACCCTACACTCTATACCCTACACTCTATACCCTACACTCTACACCCTACACTCTATACCCTACACTCTATACCATACACTCTATACCCTACACTCTACACTCTATACCCTACACTCTACACCCTACACTCTATACCCTACACTCTAATCCCTTCACTCTACACTCTATACCCTACACTCTATACCCTACACTCTACACTCTATACCTTACACTCTACACTCTATTCCCTACACTCTATACCCTACACTCTATACCCTACACTCTATACCCTACTTTCTACACCCTACACTCTATACCATACACTCTATACACTACACTCTACACTCTATACCCTACACTCTACACCCTACACTCTATACCCTACACTCTAATCCCTACACTCTACACTCTATACTCTACACTCTATACCCTACACTCTATACCCTACACTCTACAGACTCTACCCTACACTCTATACCCTACACTCTATACCCTACACTCTATACCCTACACTCTACACTCTATACCCTACACTCTACACTCTATACCCTACACTCTATACCTTACACTCTATACCCTACACTCTATACCCTACACTCTAATCCCTACACTCTACACTCTATACCCTACACTCTATACCCTACACTCTACACTCTGTACCTTACACTCTACACTCTATTCCCTACACTCTATACCCTACACTCTATACCCTACACTCTATACCCTACACTCTATACCCAACACTCTACACCCTACACTCTATACCCTACACTCTACACTCTATACCCTACACTCTACACTTTATACCCTACACTCTATACCCTACACTCTATACCCTACACTCTATACCATACACTCCATACCCTACACTCTATACCGTACACTCTATACCCTACACTCTATACCCTACAATCTATACCCTACACTCTACACCCTACACTATATACCTTACACTCTATACCCTACACTCTATACCCTACACTCTAAACTCTATACCCTACACTCTACACTCTATACCCTACACTCTATAACATACACTCTATACCCTACACTCTACACTCTATACCCTACACTCTATACCATACACTCTACACCATACACTCTATAGCATACACTCTATACCCTACACTCTACACTCTATACCCTACACTCTATACCCTACACTCTACACCCTGCACTCTATACCCTACACACTATACCCTACACTCTACACTCTATACCCTACACTCTATACCCTACACTCTATACCCTACACTCTATACCCTACACTCTATAGCCTACAATCTATACCCTACACTTTATACCCTACAGTCTATACCCTACACTCTATACCCTACACTCTACACTCTATACCTTACACTCTACACTCTATTCCCTACACTCTATACCCTACACTCTATACCCTACACTCTATACCCTACACTCTATACCCTACACTCTACACCCTACACTCTATACCCTACACTCTATACCATACACTCTATACCCTACACTCTACACTCTATACCCTACACTCTACACCCTACACTCTATACCCTACACTCTAATCCCTACACTCTACACTCTATACCCTACACTCTATACCCTAAACTCTACACTCTATACCTTACACTCTACACTCTATTCCCTACACTCTATACCCTACACTCTATAGCCTACAATCTATACCCTACACTTTATACCCTACAGTCTATACCCTACACTCTATACCCTACACTCTACACTCTATACCTTACACTCTACACTCTATTCCCTACACTCTATACCCTACACTCTATACCCTACACTCTATACCCTACACTCTATACCCTACACTCTACACCCTACACTCTATACCCTACACTCTATACCATACACTCTATACCCTACACTCTACACTCTATACCCTACACTCTACACCCTACACTCTATACCCTACACTCTAATCCCTACACTCTACACTCTATACCCTACACTCTATACCCTAAACTCTACACTCTATACCTTACACTCTACACTCTATTCCCTACACTCTATACCCTACACTCTATACCCTACACTCTATACCCTACACTCTACACCCTACACTCTATACCCTACACTCTATACCATACACTCTATACCCTACACTCTACACTCTATACCCTACACTCTACACACTACACTCTATACCCTACACTCTAATCCCTACACTCTACACTCTATACCCTACACTCTATACCCTACACTCTATACCCTACACTCTACACTCTCTACCCTACACTCTATACCCTACACTCTATAACATACACTCTATACCCTACACTCTACACCCTACACTCTATACCATACACTCTACACTGTATACCCTACACTCTATACCATACACTCTACACCATACACTCTATAGCATACACTCTATACCCTACACTCTACACTCTATACCCTACACTCTATACCCTACACTCTACACCCTGCACTCTATACCCTACACACTATACCCTACACTCTACACTCTATACCCTACACTCTATACCCTACACTCTATACCCTACACTCTACACTCTATACCCTACACTCTATAGCCTATACTCTACAATCTATACCCTACACTCTATACCCTACACTCTATACCCTACAGTCTATACCCTACACTCTACACTCTATACCTTACACTCCACACTCTATTCCCTACACTCTATACACTACACTCTATACCCTACACTCTATACCCTACACTCTAATCCCTACACTCTACACTCCATACCCTACACTCTATACCCTACACTCTACACTCTATTCCTTACACTCTACACTCTATTCCCTACACTCTATACCCTACACTCTATACCCTACACTCTATACCCTACACTCTATACCCAACACTCTACACCCTACACTCTATACCCTACACTCTATACCATACACTCTATACCCTACACTCTACACTCTATACCCTCCACTCTACACTCTATACCCTACACTCTATACCCTACACTCTATACCCTACACTCTATACCCGACACTCTACACGCTATACCCTACACTCTACACTCTATACCCTACACTCTATACCCTACACTCTATACCCTACACTTTATACCCTACACTCTATACCCTACACTCTACACTCTATACCCTACACTCTATACCCTACACTCTACACCCTACACTCTTTACCCTACACTCTATGCCCTACACTCTATACCCTACACTCTATACCCTACACTCTATACCCTACACTCTACACTCTATACCCTACACTCTATACCCTACACTCTATGCCCTACACTCTACACTCTATACCCTACACTCTATACCCTACACTCTATACCCTACACTCTATACCCTACACTCTACACTCTATATCCTACACTATCTACCCTACACTCTACACTCTATACCCTACACTCTATACCCTACACTCTATGCCCTACACTCTACACTCTATACCCTACACTCTATACCCTACACTCTATACCCTACACTCTATACCCTACACTCTACACTCTATATCCTACACTATCTACCCTACACTCTACACTCTACACCCTACACTCTATACCCTACACTCTATACCATACACTCTATACCCTACACTCTACACTCTATACCCTACACTCTACACTTTATACCCTACACTCTATACCCTACACTCTATACCCTACACTCTATACCATACACTCCATACCCTACACTCTATACCGTACACTCTATACCCTACACTCTATACCCTACAATCTATACCCTACACTCTACACCCTACACTCTATACCTTACACTCTATACCCTACACTCTATACCCTACACTCTAAACTCTATACCCTACACTCTACACTCTATACCCTACACTCTATAACATACACTCTATACCCTACACTCTACACTCTATACCCTACACTCTATACCATACACTCTACACCATACACTCTATAGCATACACTCTATACCCTACACTCTACACTCTATACCCTACACTCTATACCCTACACTCTACACCCTGCACTCTATACCCTACACACTATACCCTACACTCTACACTCTATACCCTACACTCTATACCCTACACTCTATACCCTACACTCTATACCCTACACTCTATACCCTACACTCTATAGCCTACAATCTATACCCTACACTTTATACCCTACAGTCTATACCCTACACTCTATACCCTACACTCTACACTCTATACCTTACACTCTACACTCTATTCCCTACACTCTATACCCTACACTCTATTCCCTACACTCTATACACTACACTCTATACCCTACACTCTATACCCTACACTCTAATCCCTACACTCTACACTCCATACCCTACACTCTATACCCTACACTCTACACTCTATTCCTTACACTCTACACTCTATTCCCTACACTCTATACCCTACACTCTATACCCTACACTCTATACCCTACACTCTATACCCAACACTCTACACCCTACACTCTATACCCTACACTCTATACCATACACTCTATACCCTACACTCTACACTCTATACCCTCCACTCTACACTCTATACCCTACACTCTATACCCTACACTCTATACCCTACACTCTATACCCGACACTCTACACGCTATACCCTACACTCTACACTCTATACCCTACACTCTATACCCTACACTCTATACCCTACACTTTATACCCTACACTCTATACCCTACACTCTACACTCTATACCCTACACTCTATACCCTACACTCTACACCCTACACTCTTTACCCTACACTCTATGCCCTACACTCTATACCCTACACTCTATACCCTACACTCTATACCCTACACTCTACACTCTATACCCTACACTCTATACCCTACACTCTATGCCCTACACTCTACACTCTATACCCTACACTCTATACCCTACACTCTATACCCTACACTCTATACCCTACACTCTACACTCTATATCCTACACTATCTACCCTACACTCTACACTCTATACCCTACACTCTATACCCTACACTCTATGCCCTACACTCTACACTCTATACCCTACACTCTATACCCTACACTCTATACCCTACACTCTATACCCTACACTCTACACTCTATATCCTACACTATCTACCCTACACTCTACACTCTACACCCTACACTCTATACCCTACACTCTATACCATACACTCTATACCCTACACTCTACACTCTATACCCTACACTCTACACTTTATACCCTACACTCTATACCCTACACTCTATACCCTACACTCTATACCATACACTCCATACCCTACACTCTATACCGTACACTCTATACCCTACACTCTATACCCTACAATCTATACCCTACACTCTACACCCTACACTCTATACCTTACACTCTATACCCTACACTCTATACCCTACACTCTAAACTCTATACCCTACACTCTACACTCTATACCCTACACTCTATAACATACACTCTATACCCTACACTCTACACTCTATACCCTACACTCTATACCATACACTCTACACCATACACTCTATAGCATACACTCTATACCCTACACTCTACACTCTATACCCTACACTCTATACCCTACACTCTACACCCTGCACTCTATACCCTACACACTATACCCTACACTCTACACTCTATACCCTACACTCTATACCCTACACTCTATACCCTACACTCTATACCCTACACTCTATACCCTACACTCTATAGCCTACAATCTATACCCTACACTTTATACCCTACAGTCTATACCCTACACTCTATACCCTACACTCTACACTCTATACCTTACACTCTACACTCTATTCCCTACACTCTATACCCTACACTCTATACCCTACACTCTATACCCTACACTCTATACCCTACACTCTACACCCTACACTCTATACCCTACACTCTATACCATACACTCTATACCCTACACTCTACACTCTATACCCTACACTCTACACTCTACACTCTATACCCTACACTCTAATCCCTACACTCTACACTCTATACCCTACACTCTATACCCTAAACTCTACACTCTATACCTTACACTCTACACTCTATTCCCTACACTCTATACCCTACACTCTATACCCTACACTCTATACCCTACACTCTACACCCTACACTCTATACCCTACACTCTATACCATACACTCTATACCCTACACTTTACACTCTATACCCTACACTCTACACACTACACTCTATACCCTACACTCTAATCCCTACACTCTACACTCTATACCCTACACTCTATACCCTACACTCTATACCCTACACTCTACACTCTCTACCCTACACTCTATACCCTACACTCTATAACATACACTCTATACCCTACACTCTACACCCTACACTCTATACCATACACTCTACACTGTATACCCTACACTCTATACCATACACTCTACACCATACACTCTATAGCATACACTCTATACCCTACACTCTACACTCTATACCCTACACTCTATACCCTACACTCTACACCCTGCACTCTATACCCTACACACTATACCCTACACTCTACACTCTATACCCTACACTCTATACCCTACACTCTATACCCTACACTCTACACTCTATACCCTACACTCTATAGCCTATACTCTACAATCTATACCCTACACTCTATACCCTACACTCTATACCCTACAGTCTATACCCTACACTCTACACTCTATACCTTACACTCCACACTCTATTCCCTACACTCTATACACTACACTCTATACCCTACACTCTATACCCTACACTCTAATCCCTACACTCTACACTCTATACCCTACACTCTATACCCTACACTCTACACTCTATACCTTACACTCTACACTCTATTCCCTACACTCTATACCCTACACTCTATACCCTACACTCTATACCCTACACTCTATACCCAACACTCTACACCCTACACTCTATACCCTACACTCTATACCATACACTCTATACCCTACACTCTACACTCTATACCCTCCACTCTACACTCTATACCCTACACTCTATACCCTACACTCTATACCCTACACTCTATACCCGACACTCTACACGCTATACCCTACACTCTACACTCTATACCCTACACTCTATACCCTACACTCTATACCCTACACTTTATACCCTACACTCTATACCCTACACTCTACACTCTATACCCTACACTCTATACCCTACACTCTACACCCTACACTCTTTACCCTACACTCTATGCCCTACACTCTGTACCCTACACTCTATACCCTACACTCTATACCCTACACTCTACACTCTATACCCTACACTCTATACCCTACACTCTATGCCCTACACTCTACACTCTATACCCTACACTCTATACCCTACACTCTATACCCTACACTCTATACCCTACACTCTACACTCTATATCCTACACTATCTACCCTACACTCTACACTCTATACCCTACACTCTATACCCTACACTCTAATCCCTACACTCTACACTCTATACCCTACACTCTATACCCTACACTCTATACCCTACGCTCTACACTCTATACCCTACACTCTATATCCTACACTCTACACTCTATACCATACATTCTATACCCTACACTCTATACCATACACTCTATACCCTACACTCTACACCCTACACTCTATACCCTACACTCTATACCCTACACTCTATACCCTACACTCTATACCATACACTCTACACCCTACACTCTATACCCTACACTCTATACCATACACTCTATACCCTACACTCTACACTCTATACCCTACACTCTACACCCTACACTCTATACCCTACACTCTAATCCCTACACTCTACACTCTATACCCTACACTCTATACCCTAAACTCTACACTCTATACCTTACACTCTACACTCTATTCCCTACACTCTATACCCTACACTCTATACCCTACACTCTATACCCTACACTCTACACCCTACACTCTATACCCTACACTCTATACCATACACTCTATACCCTACACTCTACACTCTATACCCTACACTCTACACACTACACTCTATACCCTACACTCTAATCCCTACACTCTACACTCTATACCCTACACTCTATACCCTACACTCTATACCCTACACTCTACACTCTCTACCCTACACTCTATACCCTACACTCTATAACATACACTCTATACCCTACACTCTACACCCTACACTCTATACCATACACTCTACACTGTATACCCTACACTCTATACCATACACTCTACACCATACACTCTATAGCATACACTCTATACCCTACACTCTACACTCTATACCCTACACTCTATACCCTACACTCTACACCCTGCACTCTATACCCTACACACTATACCCTACACTCTACACTCTATACCCTACACTCTATACCCTACACTCTATACCCTACACTCTACACTCTATACCCTACACTCTATAGCCTATACTCTACAATCTATACCCTACACTCTATACCCTACACTCTATACCCTACAGTCTATACCCTACACTCTACACTCTATACCTTACACTCCACACTCTATTCCCTACACTCTATACACTACACTCTATACCCTACACTCTATACCCTACACTCTAATCCCTACACTCTACACTCTATACCCTACACTCTATACCCTACACTCTACACTCTATTCCTTACACTCTACACTCTATTCCCTACACTCTATACCCTACACTCTATACCCTACACTCTATACCCTACACTCTATACCCAACACTCTACACCCTACACTCTATACCCTACACTCTATACCATACACTCTATACCCTACACTCTACACTCTATACCCTCCACTCTACACTCTATACCCTACACTCTATACCCTACACTCTATACCCTACACTCTATACCCGACACTCTACACGCTATACCCTACACTCTACACTCTATACCCTACACTCTATACCCTACACTCTATACCCTACACTTTATACCCTACACTCTATACCCTACACTCTACACTCTATACCCTACACTCTATACCCTACACTCTACACCCTACACTCTTTACCCTACACTCTATGCCCTACACTCTATACCCTACACTCTATACCCTACACTCCATACCCTACACTCTACACTCTATACCCTACACTCTATACCCTACACTCTATGCCCTACACTCTACACTCTATACCCTACACTCTATACCCTACACTCTATACCCTACACTCTATACCCTCCACTCTACACTCTATATCCTACACTATCTACCCTACACTCTACACTCTATACCCTACACTCTATACCCTACACTCTATGCCCTACACTCTACACTCTATACCCTACACTCTATACCCTACACTCTATACCCTACACTCTATACCCTACACTCTACACTCTATATCCTACACTATCTACCCTACACTCTACACTCTACACCCTACACTCTATACCCTACACTCTATACCATACACTCTATACCCTACACTCTACACTCTATACCCTACACTCTACACTTTATACCCTACACTCTATACCCTACACTCTATACCCTACACTCTATACCATACACTCCATACCCTACACTCTATACCGTACACTCTATACCCTACACTCTATACCCTACAATCTATACCCTACACTCTACACCCTACACTCTATACCTTACAATCTATACCCTACACTCTATACCCTACACTCTAAACTCTATACCCTACATTCTACACTCTATACCCTACACTCTATAACATACACTCTATACCCTACACTCTACACTCTATACCCTACACTCTATACCATACACTCTACACCATACACTCTATAGCATACACTCTATACCCTACACTCTACACTCTATACCCTACACTCTATACCCTACACTCTACACCCTGCACTCTATACCCTACACACTATACCCTACACTCTACACTCTATACCCTACACTCTATACCCTACACTCTATACCCTACACTCTATACCCTACACTCTATACCCTACACTCTATAGCCTACAATCTATACCCTACACTTTATACCCTACAGTCTATACCCTACACTCTATACCCTACACTCTACACTCTATACCTTACACTCTACACTCTATTCCCTACACTCTATACCCTACACTCTATACCCTACACTCTATACCCTACACTCTATACCCTACACTCTACACCCTACACTCTATACCCTACACTCTATACCATACACTCTATACCCTACACTCTACACTCTATACCCTACACTCTACACTCTACACTCTATACCCTACACTCTAATCCCTACACTCTACACTCTATACCCTACACTCTATACCCTAAACTCTACACTCTATACCTTACACTCTACACTCTATTCCCTACACTCTATACCCTACACTCTATACCCTACACTCTATACCCTACACTCTACACCCTACACTCTATACCCTACACTCTATACCATACACTCTATACCCTACACTCTACACTCTATACCCTACACTCTACACACTACACTCTATACCCTACACTCTAATCCCTACACTCTACACTCTATACCCTACACTCTATACCCTACACTCTATACCCTACACTCTACACTCTCTACCCTACACTCTATACCCTACACTCTATAACATACACTCTATACCCTACACTCTACACCCTACACTCTATACCATACACTCTACACTGTATACCCTACACTCTATACCATACACTCTACACCATACACTCTATAGCATACACTCTATACCCTACACTCTACACTCTATACCCTACACTCTATACCCTACACTCTACACCCTGCACTCTATACCCTACACACTATACCCTACACTCTACACTCTATACCCTACACTCTATACCCTACACTCTATACCCTACACTCTACACTCTATACCCTACACTCTATAGCCTATACTCTACAATCTATACCCTACACTCTATACCCTACACTCTATACCCTACAGTCTATACCCTACACTCTACACTCTATACCTTACACTCCACACTCTATTCCCTACACTCTATACACTACACTCTATACCCTACACTCTATACCCTACACTCTAATCCCTACACTCTACACTCTATACCCTACACTCTATACCCTACACTCTACACTCTATACCTTACACTCTACACTCTATTCCCTACACTCTATACCCTACACTCTATACCCTACACTCTATACCCTACACTCTATACCCAACACTCTACACCCTACACTCTATACCCTACACTCTATACCATACACTCTATACCCTACACTCTACACTCTATACCCTCCACTCTACACTCTATACCCTACACTCTATACCCTACACTCTATACCCTACACTCTATACCCGACACTCTACACGCTATACCCTACACTCTACACTCTATACCCTACACTCTATACCCTACACTCTATACCCTACACTTTATACCCTACACTCTATACCCTACACTCTACACTCTATACCCTACACTCTATACCCTACACTCTACACCCTACACTCTTTACCCTACACTCTATGCCCTACACTCTATACCCTACACTCTATACCCTACACTCTATACCCTACACTCTACACTCTATACCCTACACTCTATACCCTACACTCTATGCCCTACACTCTACACTCTATACCCTACACTCTATACCCTACACTCTATACCCTACACGCTATACCCTACACTCTACACTCTATATCCTACACTATCTACCCTACACTCTACACTCTATACCCTACACTCTATACCCTACACTCTAATCCCTACACTCTACACTCTATACCCTACACTCTATACCCTACACTCTATACCCTACGCTCTACACTCTATACCCTACACTCTATATCCTACACTCTACACTCTATACCATACATTCTATACCCTACACTCTATACCATACACTCTATACCCTACACTCTACACCCTACACTCTATACCCTACACTCTATACCCTACACTCTATACCCTACACTCTACACCCTACACTCTATACCCTACACTCTATACCATACACTCTATACCCTACACTCTATACCCTACACTCTACACTCTAAACCCTACACTCTATACCCTACACTCTATACCCTACACTCTATACCCTACACTCTACACTCTATATCCTACACTCTCTACCCTACACTCTACACTTTATACCCTACACTCTATACCCTACACTCTAATCCCTACACTCTACACTCTATACCCTACACTCTATATCCTACACTCTACACTCTATACCATACATTCTATACCCTGCACTCTATACCATACACTCTAC
>NW_027194785.1:0-22614 GCF_032444005.1 Ranitomeya imitator | reverse complement strand
GCTGCCACCCAACGATCTTCCAGCTTAGGGAGACTCCTTGCTTTTCCCAGAAGGAACCTGGAATATGCAAATTAGCCTCCTCTAGCTTGAATCCCTGGTTTGGTGATGCTTTTGAAGCAGCTGGTCCCGGCTGCACCCAACGATCTTCCAGCTTAGGGAGACTCCTTGCTTTTCCCAGAAGGAACCTGGAATATGCAAATTAGCCTCCTCTAGCTTGAATCCCTGGTTTGGTGATGCTTTTGAAGCAGCTGGTCCCGGCTGCACCCAACGATCTTCCAGCTTAGGGAGACTCCTTGCTTTTCCCAGAAGGAACCTGGAATATGCAAATTAGCCTCCTCTAGCTTGAATCCCTGGTTTGGTGATGCTTTTGAAGCAGCTGGTCCCGGCTGCACCCAACGATCTTCCAGCTTAGGGAGACTCCTTGCTTTTCCCAGAAGGAACCTGGAATATGCAAATTAGCCTCCTCTAGCTTGAATCCCTGGTTTGGTGATGCTTTTGAAGCAGCTGGTCCCGGCTGCACCCAACGATCTTCCAGCTTAGGGAGACTCCTTGCTTTTCCCAGAAGGAACCTGGAATATGCAAATTAGCCTCCTCTAGCTTGAATCCCTGGTTTGGTGATGCTTTTGAAGCAGCTGGTCCCGGCTGCACCCAACGATCTTCCAGCTTAGGGAGACTCCTTGCTTTTCCCAGAAGGAACCTGGAATATGCAAATTAGCCTCCTCTAGCTTGAATCCCTGGTTTGGTGATGCTTTTGAAGCAGCTGGTCCCGGCTGCACCCAACGATCTTCCAGCTTAGGGAGACTCCTTGCTTTTCCCAGAAGGAACCTGGAATATGCAAATTTGCCTCCTCTAGCTTGAATCCCTGGTTTGGTGATGCTTTTGAAGCAGCTGGTCCCGGCTGCACCCAACGATCTTCCAGCTTAGGGAGACTCCTTGCTTTTCCCAGAAGGAACCTGGAATATGCAAATTTGCCTCCTCTAGCTTGAATCCCTGGTTTGGTGATGCTTTTGAAGCAGCTGGTCCCGGCTGCACCCAACGATCTTCCAGCTTAGGGAGACTCCTTGCTTTTCCCAGAAGGAACCTGGAATATGCAAATTTGCCTCCTCTAGCTTGAATCCCTGGTTTGGTGATGCTTTTGAAGCAGCTGGTCCCGGCTGCACCCAACGATCTTCCAGCTTAGGGAGACTCCTTGCTTTTCCCAGAAGGAACCTGGAATATGCAAATTTGCCTCCTCTAGCTTGAATCCCTGGTTTGGTGATGCTTTTGAAGCAGCTGGTCCCGGCTGCACCCAACGATCTTCCAGCTTAGGGAGACTCCTTGCTTTTCCCAGAAGGAACCTGGAATATGCAAATTTGCCTCCTCTAGCTTGAATCCCTGGTTTGGTGATGCTTTTGAAGCAGCTGGTCCCGGCTGCACCCAACGATCTTCCAGCTTAGGGAGACTCCTTGCTTTTCCCAGAAGGAACCTGGAATATGCAAATTTGCCTCCTCTAGCTTGAATCCCTGGTTTGGTGATGCTTTTGAAGCAGCTGGTCCCGGCTGCACCCAACGATCTTCCAGCTTAGGGAGACTCCTTGCTTTTCCCAGAAGGAACCTGGAATATGCAAATTTGCCTCCTCTAGCTTGAATCCCTGGTTTGGTGATGCTTTTGAAGCAGCTGGTCCCGGCTGCACCCAACGATCTTCCAGCTTAGGGAGACTCCTTGCTTTTCCCAGAAGGAACCTGGAATATGCAAATTTGCCTCCTCTAGCTTGAATCCCTGGTTTGGTGATGCTTTTGAAGCAGCTGGTCCCGGCTGCACCCAACGATCTTCCAGCTTAGGGAGACTCCTTGCTTTTCCCAGAAGGAACCTGGAATATGCAAATTTGCCTCCTCTAGCTTGAATCCCTGGTTTGGTGATGCTTTTGAAGCAGCTGGTCCCGGCTGCACCCAACGATCTTCCAGCTTAGGGAGACTCCTTGCTTTTCCCAGAAGGAACCTGGAATATGCAAATTTGCCTCCTCTAGCTTGAATCCCTGGTTTGGTGATGCTTTTGAAGCAGCTGGTCCCGGCTGCACCCAACGATCTTCCAGCTTAGGGAGACTCCTTGCTTTTCCCAGAAGGAACCTGGAATATGCAAATTTGCCTCCTCTAGCTTGAATCCCTGGTTTGGTGATGCTTTTGAAGCAGCTGGTCCCGGCTGCACCCAACGATCTTCCAGCTTAGGGAGACTCCTTGCTTTTCCCAGAAGGAACCTGGAATATGCAAATTTGCCTCCTCTAGCTTGAATCCCTGGTTTGGTGATGCTTTTGAAGCAGCTGGTCCCGGCTGCACCCAACGATCTTCCAGCTTAGGGAGACTCCTTGCTTTTCCAGAAGGAACCTGGAATATGCAAATTTGCCTCCTCTAGCTTGAATCCCTGGTTTGGTGATGCTTTTGAAGCAGCTGGTCCCGGCTGCACCCAACGATCTTCCAGCTTAGGGAGACTCCTTGCTTTTCCCAGAAGGAACCTGGAATATGCAAATTTGCCTCCTCTAGCTTGAATCC
Organism: Ranitomeya imitator; assembly: GCF_032444005.1. Lineage (NCBI taxonomy): Eukaryota > Metazoa > Chordata > Amphibia > Anura > Dendrobatidae > Ranitomeya > Ranitomeya imitator. Next base: position 20,089 of record NW_027194785.1, on the reverse strand, counting down.
CTGGTTTGGTGATGCTTTTGAAGCAGCTGGTCCCGGCTGCACCCAACGATCTTCCAGCTTAGGGAGACTCCTTGCTTTTCCCAGAAGGAACCTGGAATATGCAAATTTGCCTCCTCTAGCTTGAATCCCTGGTTTGGTGATGCTTTTGAAGCAGCTGGTCCCGGCTGCACCCAACGATCTTCCAGCTTAGGGAGACTCCTTGCTTTTCCCAGAAGGAACCTGGAATATGCAAATTTGCCTCCTCTAGCTTGAATCCCTGGTTTGGTGATGCTTTTGAAGCAGCTGGTCCCGGCTGCACCCAACGATCTTCCAGCTTAGGGAGACTCCTTGCTTTTCCCAGAAGGAACCTGGAATATGCAAATTTGCCTCCTCTAGCTTGAATCCCTGGTTTGGTGATGCTTTTGAAGCAGCTGGTCCCGGCTGCACCCAACGATCTTCCAGCTTAGGGAGACTCCTTGCTTTTCCCAGAAGGAACCTGGAATATGCAAATTTGCCTCCTCTAGCTTGAATCCCTGGTTTGGTGATGCTTTTGAAGCAGCTGGTCCCGGCTGCACCCAACGATCTTCCAGCTTAGGGAGACTCCTTGCTTTTCCCAGAAGGAACCTGGAATATGCAAATTTGCCTCCTCTAGCTTGAATCCCTGGTTTGGTGATGCTTTTGAAGCAGCTGGTCCCGGCTGCACCCAACGATCTTCCAGCTTAGGGAGACTCCTTGCTTTTCCCAGAAGGAACCTGGAATATGCAAATTTGCCTCCTCTAGCTTGAATCCCTGGTTTGGTGATGCTTTTGAAGCAGCTGGTCCCGGCTGCACCCAACGATCTTCCAGCTTAGGGAGACTCCTTGCTTTTCCCAGAAGGAACCTGGAATATGCAAATTTGCCTCCTCTAGCTTGAATCCCTGGTTTGGTGATGCTTTTGAAGCAGCTGGTCCCGGCTGCACCCAACGATCTTCCAGCTTAGGGAGACTCCTTGCTTTTCCCAGAAGGAACCTGGAATATGCAAATTTGCCTCCTCTAGCTTGAATCCCTGGTTTGGTGATGCTTTTGAAGCAGCTGGTCCCGGCTGCACCCAACGATCTTCCAGCTTAGGGAGACTCCTTGCTTTTCCCAGAAGGAACCTGGAATATGCAAATTTGCCTCCTCTAGCTTGAATCCCTGGTTTGGTGATGCTTTTGAAGCAGCTGGTCCCGGCTGCACCCAACGATCTTCCAGCTTAGGGAGACTCCTTGCTTTTCCCAGAAGGAACCTGGAATATGCAAATTTGCCTCCTCTAGCTTGAATCCCTGGTTTGGTGATGCTTTTGAAGCAGCTGGTCCCGGCTGCACCCAACGATCTTCCAGCTTAGGGAGACTCCTTGCTTTTCCCAGAAGGAACCTGGAATATGCAAATTTGCCTCCTCTAGCTTGAATCCCTGGTTTGGTGATGCTTTTGAAGCAGCTGGTCCCGGCTGCACCCAACGATCTTCCAGCTTAGGGAGACTCCTTGCTTTTCCCAGAAGGAACCTGGAATATGCAAATTTGCCTCCTCTAGCTTGAATCCCTGGTTTGGTGATGCTTTTGAAGCAGCTGGTCCCGGCTGCACCCAACGATCTTCCAGCTTAGGGAGACTCCTTGCTTTTCCCAGAAGGAACCTGGAATATGCAAATTTGCCTCCTCTAGCTTGAATCCCTGGTTTGGTGATGCTTTTGAAGCAGCTGGTCCCGGCTGCACCCAACGATCTTCCAGCTTAGGGAGACTCCTTGCTTTTCCCAGAAGGAACCTGGAATATGCAAATTTGCCTCCTCTAGCTTGAATCCCTGGTTTGGTGATGCTTTTGAAGCAGCTGGTCCCGGCTGCACCCAACGATCTTCCAGCTTAGGGAGACTCCTTGCTTTTCCCAGAAGGAACCTGGAATATGCAAATTTGCCTCCTCTAGCTTGAATCCCTGGTTTGGTGATGCTTTTGAAGCAGCTGGTCCCGGCTGCACCCAACGATCTTCCAGCTTAGGGAGACTCCTTGCTTTTCCCAGAAGGAACCTGGAATATGCAAATTTGCCTCCTCTAGCTTGAATCCCTGGTTTGGTGATGCTTTTGAAGCAGCTGGTCCCGGCTGCACCCAACGATCTTCCAGCTTAGGGAGACTCCTTGCTTTTCCCAGAAGGAACCTGGAATATGCAAATTTGCCTCCTCTAGCTTGAATCCCTGGTTTGGTGATGCTTTTGAAGCAGCTGGTCCCGGCTGCACCCAACGATCTTCCAGCTTAGGGAGACTCCTTGCTTTTCCCAGAAGGAACCTGGAATATGCAAATTTGCCTCCTCTAGCTTGAATCCCTGGTTTGGTGATGCTTTTGAAGCAGCTGGTCCCGGCTGCACCCAACGATCTTCCAGCTTAGGGAGACTCCTTGCTTTTCCCAGAAGGAACCTGGAATATGCAAATTTGCCTCCTCTAGCTTGAATCCCTGGTTTGGTGATGCTTTTGAAGCAGCTGGTCCCGGCTGCACCCAACGATCTTCCAGCTTAGGGAGACTCCTTGCTTTTCCCAGAAGGAACCTGGAATATGCAAATTTGCCTCCTCTAGCTTGAATCCCTGGTTTGGTGATGCTTTTGAAGCAGCTGGTCCCGGCTGCACCCAACGATCTTCCAGCTTAGGGAGACTCCTTGCTTTTCCCAGAAGGAACCTGGAATATGCAAATTTGCCTCCTCTAGCTTGAATCCCTGGTTTGGTGATGCTTTTGAAGCAGCTGGTCCCGGCTGCACCCAACGATCTTCCAGCTTAGGGAGACTCCTTGCTTTTCCCAGAAGGAACCTGGAATATGCAAATTTGCCTCCTCTAGCTTGAATCCCTGGTTTGGTGATGCTTTTGAAGCAGCTGGTCCCGGCTGCACCCAACGATCTTCCAGCTTAGGGAGACTCCTTGCTTTTCCCAGAAGGAACCTGGAATATGCAAATTTGCCTCCTCTAGCTTGAATCCCTGGTTTGGTGATGCTTTTGAAGCAGCTGGTCCCGGCTGCACCCAACGATCTTCCAGCTTAGGGAGACTCCTTGCTTTTCCCAGAAGGAACCTGGAATATGCAAATTTGCCTCCTCTAGCTTGAATCCCTGGTTTGGTGATGCTTTTGAAGCAGCTGGTCCCGGCTGCACCCAACGATCTTCCAGCTTAGGGAGACTCCTTGCTTTTCCCAGAAGGAACCTGGAATATGCAAATTTGCCTCCTCTAGCTTGAATCCCTGGTTTGGTGATGCTTTTGAAGCAGCTGGTCCCGGCTGCACCCAACGATCTTCCAGCTTAGGGAGACTCCTTGCTTTTCCCAGAAGGAACCTGGAATATGCAAATTTGCCTCCTCTAGCTTGAATCCCTGGTTTGGTGATGCTTTTGAAGCAGCTGGTCCCGGCTGCACCCAACGATCTTCCAGCTTAGGGAGACTCCTTGCTTTTCCCAGAAGGAACCTGGAATATGCAAATTTGCCTCCTCTAGCTTGAATCCCTGGTTTGGTGATGCTTTTGAAGCAGCTGGTCCCGGCTGCACCCAACGATCTTCCAGCTTAGGGAGACTCCTTGCTTTTCCCAGAAGGAACCTGGAATATGCAAATTAGCCTCCTCTAGCTTGAATCCCTGGTTTGGTGATGCTTTTGAAGCAGCTGGTCCCGGCTGCACCCAACGATCTTCCAGCTTAGGGAGACTCCTTGCTTTTCCCAGAAGGAACCTGGAATATGCAAATTAGCCTCCTCTAGCTTGAATCCCTGGTTTGGTGATGCTTTTGAAGCAGCTGGTCCCGGCTGCACCCAACGATCTTCCAGCTTAGGGAGACTCCTTGCTTTTCCCAGAAGGAACCTGGAATATGCAAATTAGCCTCCTCTAGCTTGAATCCCTGGTTTGGTGATGCTTTTGAAGCAGCTGGTCCCGGCTGCACCCAACGATCTTCCAGCTTAGGGAGACTCCTTGCTTTTCCCAGAAGGAACCTGGAATATGCAAATTAGCCTCCTCTAGCTTGAATCCCTGGTTTGGTGATGCTTTTGAAGCAGCTGGTCCCGGCTGCACCCAACGATCTTCCAGCTTAGGGAGACTCCTTGCTTTTCCCAGAAGGAACCTGGAATATGCAAATTAGCCTCCTCTAGCTTGAATCCCTGGTTTGGTGATGCTTTTGAAGCAGCTGGTCCCGGCTGCACCCAACGATCTTCCAGCTTAGGGAGACTCCTTGCTTTTCCCAGAAGGAACCTGGAATATGCAAATTAGCCTCCTCTAGCTTGAATCCCTGGTTTGGTGATGCTTTTGAAGCAGCTGGTCCCGGCTGCACCCAACGATCTTCCAGCTTAGGGAGACTCCTTGCTTTTCCCAGAAGGAACCTGGAATATGCAAATTAGCCTCCTCTAGCTTGAATCCCTGGTTTGGTGATGCTTTTGAAGCAGCTGGTCCCGGCTGCACCCAACGATCTTCCAGCTTAGGGAGACTCCTTGCTTTTCCCAGAAGGAACCTGGAATATGCAAATTAGCCTCCTCTAGCTTGAATCCCTGGTTTGGTGATGCTTTTGAAGCAGCTGGTCCCGGCTGCACCCAACGATCTTCCAGCTTAGGGAGACTCCTTGCTTTTCCCAGAAGGAACCTGGAATATGCAAATTAGCCTCCTCTAGCTTGAATCCCTGGTTTGGTGATGCTTTTGAAGCAGCTGGTCCCGGCTGCACCCAACGATCTTCCAGCTTAGGGAGACTCCTTGCTTTTCCCAGAAGGAACCTGGAATATGCAAATTAGCCTCCTCTAGCTTGAATCCCTGGTTTGGTGATGCTTTTGAAGCAGCTGGTCCCGGCTGCACCCAACGATCTTCCAGCTTAGGGAGACTCCTTGCTTTTCCCAGAAGGAACCTGGAATATGCAAATTAGCCTCCTCTAGCTTGAATCCCTGGTTTGGTGATGCTTTTGAAGCAGCTGGTCCCGGCTGCACCCAACGATCTTCCAGCTTAGGGAGACTCCTTGCTTTTCCCAGAAGGAACCTGGAATATGCAAATTAGCCTCCTCTAGCTTGAATCCCTGGTTTGGTGATGCTTTTGAAGCAGCTGGTCCCGGCTGCACCCAACGATCTTCCAGCTTAGGGAGACTCCTTGCTTTTCCCAGAAGGAACCTGGAATATGCAAATTAGCCTCCTCTAGCTTGAATCCCTGGTTTGGTGATGCTTTTGAAGCAGCTGGTCCCGGCTGCACCCAACGATCTTCCAGCTTAGGGAGACTCCTTGCTTTTCCCAGAAGGAACCTGGAATATGCAAATTAGCCTCCTCTAGCTTGAATCCCTGGTTTGGTGATGCTTTTGAAGCAGCTGGTCCCGGCTGCACCCAACGATCTTCCAGCTTAGGGAGACTCCTTGCTTTTCCCAGAAGGAACCTGGAATATGCAAATTAGCCTCCTCTAGCTTGAATCCCTGGTTTGGTGATGCTTTTGAAGCAGCTGGTCCCGGCTGCACCCAACGATCTTCCAGCTTAGGGAGACTCCTTGCTTTTCCCAGAAGGAACCTGGAATATGCAAATTAGCCTCCTCTAGCTTGAATCCCTGGTTTGGTGATGCTTTTGAAGCAGCTGGTCCCGGCTGCACCCAACGATCTTCCAGCTTAGGGAGACTCCTTGCTTTTCCCAGAAGGAACCTGGAATATGCAAATTAGCCTCCTCTAGCTTGAATCCCTGGTTTGGTGATGCTTTTGAAGCAGCTGGTCCCGGCTGCACCCAACGATCTTCCAGCTTAGGGAGACTCCTTGCTTTTCCCAGAAGGAACCTGGAATATGCAAATTAGCCTCCTCTAGCTTGAATCCCTGGTTTGGTGATGCTTTTGAAGCAGCTGGTCCCGGCTGCACCCAACGATCTTCCAGCTTAGGGAGACTCCTTGCTTTTCCCAGAAGGAACCTGGAATATGCAAATTAGCCTCCTCTAGCTTGAATCCCTGGTTTGGTGATGCTTTTGAAGCAGCTGGTCCCGGCTGCACCCAACGATCTTCCAGCTTAGGGAGACTCCTTGCTTTTCCCAGAAGGAACCTGGAATATGCAAATTAGCCTCCTCTAGCTTGAATCCCTGGTTTGGTGATGCTTTTGAAGCAGCTGGTCCCGGCTGCACCCAACGATCTTCCAGCTTAGGGAGACTCCTTGCTTTTCCCAGAAGGAACCTGGAATATGCAAATTAGCCTCCTCTAGCTTGAATCCCTGGTTTGGTGATGCTTTTGAAGCAGCTGGTCCCGGCTGCACCCAACGATCTTCCAGCTTAGGGAGACTCCTTGCTTTTCCCAGAAGGAACCTGGAATATGCAAATTAGCCTCCTCTAGCTTGAATCCCTGGTTTGGTGATGCTTTTGAAGCAGCTGGTCCCGGCTGCACCCAACGATCTTCCAGCTTAGGGAGACTCCTTGCTTTTCCCAGAAGGAACCTGGAATATGCAAATTAGCCTCCTCTAGCTTGAATCCCTGGTTTGGTGATGCTTTTGAAGCAGCTGGTCCCGGCTGCACCCAACGATCTTCCAGCTTAGGGAGACTCCTTGCTTTTCCCAGAAGGAACCTGGAATATGCAAATTAGCCTCCTCTAGCTTGAATCCCTGGTTTGGTGATGCTTTTGAAGCAGCTGGTCCCGGCTGCACCCAACGATCTTCCAGCTTAGGGAGACTCCTTGCTTTTCCCAGAAGGAACCTGGAATATGCAAATTAGCCTCCTCTAGCTTGAATCCCTGGTTTGGTGATGCTTTTGAAGCAGCTGGTCCCGGCTGCACCCAACGATCTTCCAGCTTAGGGAGACTCCTTGCTTTTCCCAGAAGGAACCTGGAATATGCAAATTAGCCTCCTCTAGCTTGAATCCCTGGTTTGGTGATGCTTTTGAAGCAGCTGGTCCCGGCTGCACCCAACGATCTTCCAGCTTAGGGAGACTCCTTGCTTTTCCCAGAAGGAACCTGGAATATGCAAATTAGCCTCCTCTAGCTTGAATCCCTGGTTTGGTGATGCTTTTGAAGCAGCTGGTCCCGGCTGCACCCAACGATCTTCCAGCTTAGGGAGACTCCTTGCTTTTCCCAGAAGGAACCTGGAATATGCAAATTAGCCTCCTCTAGCTTGAATCCCTGGTTTGGTGATGCTTTTGAAGCAGCTGGTCCCGGCTGCACCCAACGATCTTCCAGCTTAGGGAGACTCCTTGCTTTTCCCAGAAGGAACCTGGAATATGCAAATTAGCCTCCTCTAGCTTGAATCCCTGGTTTGGTGATGCTTTTGAAGCAGCTGGTCCCGGCTGCACCCAACGATCTTCCAGCTTAGGGAGACTCCTTGCTTTTCCCAGAAGGAACCTGGAATATGCAAATTAGCCTCCTCTAGCTTGAATCCCTGGTTTGGTGATGCTTTTGAAGCAGCTGGTCCCGGCTGCACCCAACGATCTTCCAGCTTAGGGAGACTCCTTGCTTTTCCCAGAAGGAACCTGGAATATGCAAATTAGCCTCCTCTAGCTTGAATCCCTGGTTTGGTGATGCTTTTGAAGCAGCTGGTCCCGGCTGCACCCAACGATCTTCCAGCTTAGGGAGACTCCTTGCTTTTCCCAGAAGGAACCTGGAATATGCAAATTAGCCTCCTCTAGCTTGAATCCCTGGTTTGGTGATGCTTTTGAAGCAGCTGGTCCCGGCTGCACCCAACGATCTTCCAGCTTAGGGAGACTCCTTGCTTTTCCCAGAAGGAACCTGGAATATGCAAATTAGCCTCCTCTAGCTTGAATCCCTGGTTTGGTGATGCTTTTGAAGCAGCTGGTCCCGGCTGCACCCAACGATCTTCCAGCTTAGGGAGACTCCTTGCTTTTCCCAGAAGGAACCTGGAATATGCAAATTAGCCTCCTCTAGCTTGAATCCCTGGTTTGGTGATGCTTTTGAAGCAGCTGGTCCCGGCTGCACCCAACGATCTTCCAGCTTAGGGAGACTCCTTGCTTTTCCCAGAAGGAACCTGGAATATGCAAATTAGCCTCCTCTAGCTTGAATCCCTGGTTTGGTGATGCTTTTGAAGCAGCTGGTCCCGGCTGCACCCGACGATCTTCCAGCTTAGGGAGACTCCTTGCTTTTCCCAGAAGGAACCTGGAATATGCAAATTAGCCTCCTCTAGCTTGAATCCCTGGTTTGGTGATGCTTTTGAAGCAGCTGGTCCCGGCTGCACCCGACGATCTTCCAGCTTAGGGAGACTCCTTGCTTTTCCCAGAAGGAACCTGGAATATGCAAATTAGCCTCCTCTAGCTTGAATCCCTGGTTTGGTGATGCTTTTGAAGCAGCTGGTCCCGGCTGCACCCGACGATCTTCCAGCTTAGGGAGACTCCTTGCTTTTCCCAGAAGGAACCTGGAATATGCAAATTAGCCTCCTCTAGCTTGAATCCCTGGTTTGGTGATGCTTTTGAAGCAGCTGGTCCCGGCTGTACCCGACGATCTTCCAGCTTAGGGAGACTCCTTGCTTTTCCCAGAAGGAACCTGGAATATGCAAATTAGCCTCCTCTAGCTTGAATCCCTGGTTTGGTGATGCTTTTGAAGCAGCTGGTCCCGGCTGTACCCGACGATCTTCCAGCTTAGGGAGACTCCTTGCTTTTCCCAGAAGGAACCTGGAATATGCAAATTAGCCTCCTCTAGCTTGAATCCCTGGTTTGGTGATGCTTTTGAAGCAGCTGGTCCCGGCTGTACCCGACGATCTTCCAGCTTAGGGAGACTCCTTGCTTTTCCCAGAAGGAACCTGGAATATGCAAATTAGCCTCCTCTAGCTTGAATCCCTGGTTTGGTGATGCTTTTGAAGCAGCTGGTCCCGGCTGTACCCGACGATCTTCCAGCTTAGGGAGACTCCTTGCTTTTCCCAGAAGGAACCTGGAATATGCAAATTAGCCTCCTCTAGCTTGAATCCCTGGTTTGGTGATGCTTTTGAAGCAGCTGGTCCCGGCTGTACCCGACGATCTTCCAGCTTAGGGAGACTCCTTGCTTTTCCCAGAAGGAACCTGGAATATGCAAATTAGCCTCCTCTAGCTTGAATCCCTGGTTTGGTGATGCTTTTGAAGCAGCTGGTCCCGGCTGTACCCGACGATCTTCCAGCTTAGGGAGACTCCTTGCTTTTCCCAGAAGGAACCTGGAATATGCAAATTAGCCTCCTCTAGCTTGAATCCCTGGTTTGGTGATGCTTTTGAAGCAGCTGGTCCCGGCTGTACCCGACGATCTTCCAGCTTAGGGAGACTCCTTGCTTTTCCCAGAAGGAACCTGGAATATGCAAATTAGCCTCCTCTAGCTTGAATCCCTGGTTTGGTGATGCTTTTGAAGCAGCTGGTCCCGGCTGTACCCGACGATCTTCCAGCTTAGGGAGACTCCTTGCTTTTCCCAGAAGGAACCTGGAATATGCAAATTAGCCTCCTCTAGCTTGAATCCCTGGTTTGGTGATGCTTTTGAAGCAGCTGGTCCCGGCTGTACCCGACGATCTTCCAGCTTAGGGAGACTCCTTGCTTTTCCCAGAAGGAACCTGGAATATGCAAATTAGCCTCCTCTAGCTTGAATCCCTGGTTTGGTGATGCTTTTGAAGCAGCTGGTCCCGGCTGTACCCGACGATCTTCCAGCTTAGGGAGACTCCTTGCTTTTCCCAGAAGGAACCTGGAATATGCAAATTAGCCTCCTCTAGCTTGAATCCCTGGTTTGGTGATGCTTTTGAAGCAGCTGGTCCCGGCTGTACCCGACGATCTTCCAGCTTAGGGAGACTCCTTGCTTTTCCCAGAAGGAACCTGGAATATGCAAATTAGCCTCCTCTAGCTTGAATCCCTGGTTTGGTGATGCTTTTGAAGCAGCTGGTCCCGGCTGTACCCGACGATCTTCCAGCTTAGGGAGACTCCTTGCTTTTCCCAGAAGGAACCTGGAATATGCAAATTAGCCTCCTCTAGCTTGAATCCCTGGTTTGGTGATGCTTTTGAAGCAGCTGGTCCCGGCTGTACCCGACGATCTTCCAGCTTAGGGAGACTCCTTGCTTTTCCCAGAAGGAACCTGGAATATGCAAATTAGCCTCCTCTAGCTTGAATCCCTGGTTTGGTGATGCTTTTGAAGCAGCTGGTCCCGGCTGTACCCGACGATCTTCTAGCTTAGGGAGACTCCTTGCTTTTCCCAGAAGGAACCTGGAATATGCAAATTAGCCTCCTCTAGCTTGAATCCCTGGTTTGGTGATGCTTTTGAAGCAGCTGGTCCCGGCTGTACCCGACGATCTTCTAGCTTAGGGAGACTCCTTGCTTTTCCCAGAAGGAACCTGGAATATGCAAATTAGCCTCCTCTAGCTTGAATCCCTGGTTTGGTGATGCTTTTGAAGCAGCTGGTCCCGGCTGTACCCGACGATCTTCTAGCTTAGGGAGACTCCTTGCTTTTCCCAGAAGGAACCTGGAATATGCAAATTAGCCTCCTCTAGCTTGAATCCCTGGTTTGGTGATGCTTTTGAAGCAGCTGGTCCCGGCTGTACCCGACGATCTTCTAGCTTAGGGAGACTCCTTGCTTTTCCCAGAAGGAACCTGGAATATGCAAATTAGCCTCCTCTAGCTTGAATCCCTGGTTTGGTGATGCTTTTGAAGCAGCTGGTCCCGGCTGTACCCGACGATCTTCTAGCTTAGGGAGACTCCTTGCTTTTCCCAGAAGGAACCTGGAATATGCAAATTAGCCTCCTCTAGCTTGAATCCCTGGTTTGGTGATGCTTTTGAAGCAGCTGGTCCCGGCTGTACCCGACGATCTTCTAGCTTAGGGAGACTCCTTGCTTTTCCCAGAAGGAACCTGGAATATGCAAATTAGCCTCCTCTAGCTTGAATCCCTGGTTTGGTGATGCTTTTGAAGCAGCTGGTCCCGGCTGTACCCGACGATCTTCTAGCTTAGGGAGACTCCTTGCTTTTCCCAGAAGGAACCTGGAATATGCAAATTAGCCTCCTCTAGCTTGAATCCCTGGTTTGGTGATGCTTTTGAAGCAGCTGGTCCCGGCTGTACCCGACGATCTTCTAGCTTAGGGAGACTCCTTGCTTTTCCCAGAAGGAACCTGGAATATGCAAATTAGCCTCCTCTAGCTTGAATCCCTGGTTTGGTGATGCTTTTGAAGCAGCTGGTCCCGGCTGTACCCGACGATCTTCTAGCTTAGGGAGACTCCTTGCTTTTCCCAGAAGGAACCTGGAATATGCAAATTAGCCTCCTCTAGCTTGAATCCCTGGTTTGGTGATGCTTTTGAAGCAGCTGGTCCCGGCTGTACCCGACGATCTTCTAGCTTAGGGAGACTCCTTGCTTTTCCCAGAAGGAACCTGGAATATGCAAATTAGCCTCCTCTAGCTTGAATCCCTGGTTTGGTGATGCTTTTGAAGCAGCTGGTCCCGGCTGTACCCGACGATCTTCTAGCTTAGGGAGACTCCTTGCTTTTCCCAGAAGGAACCTGGAATATGCAAATTAGCCTCCTCTAGCTTGAATCCCTGGTTTGGTGATGCTTTTGAAGCAGCTGGTCCCGGCTGTACCCGACGATCTTCTAGCTTAGGGAGACTCCTTGCTTTTCCCAGAAGGAACCTGGAATATGCAAATTAGCCTCCTCTAGCTTGAATCCCTGGTTTGGTGATGCTTTTGAAGCAGCTGGTCCCGGCTGTACCCGACGATCTTCTAGCTTAGGGAGACTCCTTGCTTTTCCCAGAAGGAACCTGGAATATGCAAATTAGCCTCCTCTAGCTTGAATCCCTGGTTTGGTGATGCTTTTGAAGCAGCTGGTCCCGGCTGTACCCGACGATCTTCTAGCTTAGGGAGACTCCTTGCTTTTCCCAGAAGGAACCTGGAATATGCAAATTAGCCTCCTCTAGCTTGAATCCCTGGTTTGGTGATGCTTTTGAAGCAGCTGGTCCCGGCTGTACCCGACGATCTTCTAGCTTAGGGAGACTCCTTGCTTTTCCCAGAAGGAACCTGGAATATGCAAATTAGCCTCCTCTAGCTTGAATCCCTGGTTTGGTGATGCTTTTGAAGCAGCTGGTCCCGGCTGTACCCGACGATCTTCTAGCTTAGGGAGACTCCTTGCTTTTCCCAGAAGGAACCTGGAATATGCAAATTAGCCTCCTCTAGCTTGAATCCCTGGTTTGGTGATGCTTTTGAAGCAGCTGGTCCCGGCTGTACCCGACGATCTTCTAGCTTAGGGAGACTCCTTGCTTTTCCCAGAAGGAACCTGGAATATGCAAATTAGCCTCCTCTAGCTTGAATCCCTGGTTTGGTGATGCTTTTGAAGCAGCTGGTCCCGGCTGTACCCGACGATCTTCTAGCTTAGGGAGACTCCTTGCTTTTCCCAGAAGGAACCTGGAATATGCAAATTAGCCTCCTCTAGCTTGAATCCCTGGTTTGGTGATGCTTTTGAAGCAGCTGGTCCCGGCTGTACCCGACGATCTTCTAGCTTAGGGAGACTCCTTGCTTTTCCCAGAAGGAACCTGGAATATGCAAATTAGCCTCCTCTAGCTTGAATCCCTGGTTTGGTGATGCTTTTGAAGCAGCTGGTCCCGGCTGTACCCGACGATCTTCTAGCTTAGGGAGACTCCTTGCTTTTCCCAGAAGGAACCTGGAATATGCAAATTAGCCTCCTCTAGCTTGAATCCCTGGTTTGGTGATGCTTTTGAAGCAGCTGGTCCCGGCTGTACCCGACGATCTTCTAGCTTAGGGAGACTCCTTGCTTTTCCCAGAAGGAACCTGGAATATGCAAATTAGCCTCCTCTAGCTTGAATCCCTGGTTTGGTGATGCTTTTGAAGCAGCTGGTCCCGGCTGTACCCGACGATCTTCTAGCTTAGGGAGACTCCTTGCTTTTCCCAGAAGGAACCTGGAATATGCAAATTAGCCTCCTCTAGCTTGAATCCCTGGTTTGGTGATGCTTTTGAAGCAGCTGGTCCCGGCTGTACCCGACGATCTTCTAGCTTAGGGAGACTCCTTGCTTTTCCCAGAAGGAACCTGGAATATGCAAATTAGCCTCCTCTAGCTTGAATCCCTGGTTTGGTGATGCTTTTGAAGCAGCTGGTCCCGGCTGTACCCGACGATCTTCTAGCTTAGGGAGACTCCTTGCTTTTCCCAGAAGGAACCTGGAATATGCAAATTAGCCTCCTCTAGCTTGAATCCCTGGTTTGGTGATGCTTTTGAAGCAGCTGGTCCCGGCTGTACCCGACGATCTTCTAGCTTAGGGAGACTCCTTGCTTTTCCCAGAAGGAACCTGGAATATGCAAATTAGCCTCCTCTAGCTTGAATCCCTGGTTTGGTGATGCTTTTGAAGCAGCTGGTCCCGGCTGTACCCGACGATCTTCTAGCTTAGGGAGACTCCTTGCTTTTCCCAGAAGGAACCTGGAATATGCAAATTAGCCTCCTCTAGCTTGAATCCCTGGTTTGGTGATGCTTTTGAAGCAGCTGGTCCCGGCTGTACCCGACGATCTTCTAGCTTAGGGAGACTCCTTGCTTTTCCCAGAAGGAACCTGGAATATGCAAATTAGCCTCCTCTAGCTTGAATCCCTGGTTTGGTGATGCTTTTGAAGCAGCTGGTCCCGGCTGTACCCGACGATCTTCTAGCTTAGGGAGACTCCTTGCTTTTCCCAGAAGGAACCTGGAATATGCAAATTAGCCTCCTCTAGCTTGAATCCCTGGTTTGGTGATGCTTTTGAAGCAGCTGGTCCCGGCTGTACCCGACGATCTTCTAGCTTAGGGAGACTCCTTGCTTTTCCCAGAAGGAACCTGGAATATGCAAATTAGCCTCCTCTAGCTTGAATCCCTGGTTTGGTGATGCTTTTGAAGCAGCTGGTCCCGGCTGTACCCGACGATCTTCTAGCTTAGGGAGACTCCTTGCTTTTCCCAGAAGGAACCTGGAATATGCAAATTAGCCTCCTCTAGCTTGAATCCCTGGTTTGGTGATGCTTTTGAAGCAGCTGGTCCCGGCTGTACCCGACGATCTTCTAGCTTAGGGAGACTCCTTGCTTTTCCCAGAAGGAACCTGGAATATGCAAATTAGCCTCCTCTAGCTTGAATCCCTGGTTTGGTGATGCTTTTGAAGCAGCTGGTCCCGGCTGTACCCGACGATCTTCTAGCTTAGGGAGACTCCTTGCTTTTCCCAGAAGGAACCTGGAATATGCAAATTAGCCTCCTCTAGCTTGAATCCCTGGTTTGGTGATGCTTTTGAAGCAGCTGGTCCCGGCTGTACCCGACGATCTTCTAGCTTAGGGAGACTCCTTGCTTTTCCCAGAAGGAACCTGGAATATGCAAATTAGCCTCCTCTAGCTTGAATCCCTGGTTTGGTGATGCTTTTGAAGCAGCTGGTCCCGGCTGTACCCGACGATCTTCTAGCTTAGGGAGACTCCTTGCTTTTCCCAGAAGGAACCTGGAATATGCAAATTAGCCTCCTCTAGCTTGAATCCCTGGTTTGGTGATGCTTTTGAAGCAGCTGGTCCCGGCTGTACCCGACGATCTTCTAGCTTAGGGAGACTCCTTGCTTTTCCCAGAAGGAACCTGGAATATGCAAATTAGCCTCCTCTAGCTTGAATCCCTGGTTTGGTGATGCTTTTGAAGCAGCTGGTCCCGGCTGTACCCGACGATCTTCTAGCTTAGGGAGACTCCTTGCTTTTCCCAGAAGGAACCTGGAATATGCAAATTAGCCTCCTCTAGCTTGAATCCCTGGTTTGGTGATGCTTTTGAAGCAGCTGGTCCCGGCTGTACCCGACGATCTTCTAGCTTAGGGAGACTCCTTGCTTTTCCCAGAAGGAACCTGGAATATGCAAATTAGCCTCCTCTAGCTTGAATCCCTGGTTTGGTGATGCTTTTGAAGCAGCTGGTCCCGGCTGTACCCGACGATCTTCTAGCTTAGGGAGACTCCTTGCTTTTCCCAGAAGGAACCTGGAATATGCAAATTAGCCTCCTCTAGCTTGAATCCCTGGTTTGGTGATGCTTTTGAAGCAGCTGGTCCCGGCTGTACCCGACGATCTTCTAGCTTAGGGAGACTCCTTGCTTTTCCCAGAAGGAACCTGGAATATGCAAATTAGCCTCCTCTAGCTTGAATCCCTGGTTTGGTGATGCTTTTGAAGCAGCTGGTCCCGGCTGTACCCGACGATCTTCTAGCTTAGGGAGACTCCTTGCTTTTCCCAGAAGGAACCTGGAATATGCAAATTAGCCTCCTCTAGCTTGAATCCCTGGTTTGGTGATGCTTTTGAAGCAGCTGGTCCCGGCTGTACCCGACGATCTTCTAGCTTAGGGAGACTCCTTGCTTTTCCCAGAAGGAACCTGGAATATGCAAATTAGCCTCCTCTAGCTTGAATCCCTGGTTTGGTGATGCTTTTGAAGCAGCTGGTCCCGGCTGTACCCGACGATCTTCTAGCTTAGGGAGACTCCTTGCTTTTCCCAGAAGGAACCTGGAATATGCAAATTAGCCTCCTCTAGCTTGAATCCCTGGTTTGGTGATGCTTTTGAAGCAGCTGGTCCCGGCTGTACCCGACGATCTTCTAGCTTAGGGAGACTCCTTGCTTTTCCCAGAAGGAACCTGGAATATGCAAATTAGCCTCCTCTAGCTTGAATCCCTGGTTTGGTGATGCTTTTGAAGCAGCTGGTCCCGGCTGTACCCGACGATCTTCTAGCTTAGGGAGACTCCTTGCTTTTCCCAGAAGGAACCTGGAATATGCAAATTAGCCTCCTCTAGCTTGAATCCCTGGTTTGGTGATGCTTTTGAAGCAGCTGGTCCCGGCTGTACCCGACGATCTTCTAGCTTAGGGAGACTCCTTGCTTTTCCCAGAAGGAACCTGGAATATGCAAATTAGCCTCCTCTAGCTTGAATCCCTGGTTTGGTGATGCTTTTGAAGCAGCTGGTCCCGGCTGTACCCGACGATCTTCTAGCTTAGGGAGACTCCTTGCTTTTCCCAGAAGGAACCTGGAATATGCAAATTAGCCTCCTCTAGCTTGAATCCCTGGTTTGGTGATGCTTTTGAAGCAGCTGGTCCCGGCTGTACCCGACGATCTTCTAGCTTAGGGAGACTCCTTGCTTTTCCCAGAAGGAACCTGGAATATGCAAATTAGCCTCCTCTAGCTTGAATCCCTGGTTTGGTGATGCTTTTGAAGCAGCTGGTCCCGGCTGTACCCGACGATCTTCTAGCTTAGGGAGACTCCTTGCTTTTCCCAGAAGGAACCTGGAATATGCAAATTAGCCTCCTCTAGCTTGAATCCCTGGTTTGGTGATGCTTTTGAAGCAGCTGGTCCCGGCTGTACCCGACGATCTTCTAGCTTAGGGAGACTCCTTGCTTTTCCCAGAAGGAACCTGGAATATGCAAATTAGCCTCCTCTAGCTTGAATCCCTGGTTTGGTGATGCTTTTGAAGCAGCTGGTCCCGGCTGTACCCGACGATCTTCTAGCTTAGGGAGACTCCTTGCTTTTCCCAGAAGGAACCTGGAATATGCAAATTAGCCTCCTCTAGCTTGAATCCCTGGTTTGGTGATGCTTTTGAAGCAGCTGGTCCCGGCTGTACCCGACGATCTTCTAGCTTAGGGAGACTCCTTGCTTTTCCCAGAAGGAACCTGGAATATGCAAATTAGCCTCCTCTAGCTTGAATCCCTGGTTTGGTGATGCTTTTGAAGCAGCTGGTCCCGGCTGTACCCGACGATCTTCTAGCTTAGGGAGACTCCTTGCTTTTCCCAGAAGGAACCTGGAATATGCAAATTAGCCTCCTCTAGCTTGAATCCCTGGTTTGGTGATGCTTTTGAAGCAGCTGGTCCCGGCTGTACCCGACGATCTTCTAGCTTAGGGAGACTCCTTGCTTTTCCCAGAAGGAACCTGGAATATGCAAATTAGCCTCCTCTAGCTTGAATCCCTGGTTTGGTGATGCTTTTGAAGCAGCTGGTCCCGGCTGTACCCGACGATCTTCTAGCTTAGGGAGACTCCTTGCTTTTCCCAGAAGGAACCTGGAATATGCAAATTAGCCTCCTCTAGCTTGAATCCCTGGTTTGGTGATGCTTTTGAAGCAGCTGGTCCCGGCTGTACCCGACGATCTTCTAGCTTAGGGAGACTCCTTGCTTTTCCCAGAAGGAACCTGGAATATGCAAATTAGCCTCCTCTAGCTTGAATCCCTGGTTTGGTGATGCTTTTGAAGCAGCTGGTCCCGGCTGTACCCGACGATCTTCTAGCTTAGGGAGACTCCTTGCTTTTCCCAGAAGGAACCTGGAATATGCAAATTAGCCTCCTCTAGCTTGAATCCCTGGTTTGGTGATGCTTTTGAAGCAGCTGGTCCCGGCTGTACCCGACGATCTTCTAGCTTAGGGAGACTCCTTGCTTTTCCCAGAAGGAACCTGGAATATGCAAATTAGCCTCCTCTAGCTTGAATCCCTGGTTTGGTGATGCTTTTGAAGCAGCTGGTCCCGGCTGTACCCGACGATCTTCTAGCTTAGGGAGACTCCTTGCTTTTCCCAGAAGGAACCTGGAATATGCAAATTAGCCTCCTCTAGCTTGAATCCCTGGTTTGGTGATGCTTTTGAAGCAGCTGGTCCCGGCTGTACCCGACGATCTTCTAGCTTAGGGAGACTCCTTGCTTTTCCCAGAAGGAACCTGGAATATGCAAATTAGCCTCCTCTAGCTTGAATCCCTGGTTTGGTGATGCTTTTGAAGCAGCTGGTCCCGGCTGTACCCGACGATCTTCTAGCTTAGGGAGACTCCTTGCTTTTCCCAGAAGGAACCTGGAATATGCAAATTAGCCTCCTCTAGCTTGAATCCCTGGTTTGGTGATGCTTTTGAAGCAGCTGGTCCCGGCTGTACCCGACGATCTTCTAGCTTAGGGAGACTCCTTGCTTTTCCCAGAAGGAACCTGGAATATGCAAATTAGCCTCCTCTAGCTTGAATCCCTGGTTTGGTGATGCTTTTGAAGCAGCTGGTCCCGGCTGTACCCGACGATCTTCTAGCTTAGGGAGACTCCTTGCTTTTCCCAGAAGGAACCTGGAATATGCAAATTAGCCTCCTCTAGCTTGAATCCCTGGTTTGGTGATGCTTTTGAAGCAGCTGGTCCCGGCTGTACCCGACGATCTTCTAGCTTAGGGAGACTCCTTGCTTTTCCCAGAAGGAACCTGGAATATGCAAATTAGCCTCCTCTAGCTTGAATCCCTGGTTTGGTGATGCTTTTGAAGCAGCTGGTCCCGGCTGTACCCGACGATCTTCTAGCTTAGGGAGACTCCTTGCTTTTCCCAGAAGGAACCTGGAATATGCAAATTAGCCTCCTCTAGCTTGAATCCCTGGTTTGGTGATGCTTTTGAAGCAGCTGGTCCCGGCTGTACCCGACGATCTTCTAGCTTAGGGAGACTCCTTGCTTTTCCCAGAAGGAACCTGGAATATGCAAATTAGCCTCCTCTAGCTTGAATCCCTGGTTTGGTGATGCTTTTGAAGCAGCTGGTCCCGGCTGTACCCGACGATCTTCTAGCTTAGGGAGACTCCTTGCTTTTCCCAGAAGGAACCTGGAATATGCAAATTAGCCTCCTCTAGCTTGAATCCCTGGTTTGGTGATGCTTTTGAAGCAGCTGGTCCCGGCTGTACCCGACGATCTTCTAGCTTAGGGAGACTCCTTGCTTTTCCCAGAAGGAACCTGGAATATGCAAATTAGCCTCCTCTAGCTTGAATCCCTGGTTTGGTGATGCTTTTGAAGCAGCTGGTCCCGGCTGTACCCGACGATCTTCTAGCTTAGGGAGACTCCTTGCTTTTCCCAGAAGGAACCTGGAATATGCAAATTAGCCTCCTCTAGCTTGAATCCCTGGTTTGGTGATGCTTTTGAAGCAGCTGGTCCCGGCTGTACCCGACGATCTTCTAGCTTAGGGAGACTCCTTGCTTTTCCCAGAAGGAACCTGGAATATGCAAATTAGCCTCCTCTAGCTTGAATCCCTGGTTTGGTGATGCTTTTGAAGCAGCTGGTCCCGGCTGTACCCGACGATCTTCTAGCTTAGGGAGACTCCTTGCTTTTCCCAGAAGGAACCTGGAATATGCAAATTAGCCTCCTCTAGCTTGAATCCCTGGTTTGGTGATGCTTTTGAAGCAGCTGGTCCCGGCTGTACCCGACGATCTTCTAGCTTAGGGAGACTCCTTGCTTTTCCCAGAAGGAACCTGGAATATGCAAATTAGCCTCCTCTAGCTTGAATCCCTGGTTTGGTGATGCTTTTGAAGCAGCTGGTCCCGGCTGTACCCGACGATCTTCTAGCTTAGGGAGACTCCTTGCTTTTCCCAGAAGGAACCTGGAATATGCAAATTAGCCTCCTCTAGCTTGAATCCCTGGTTTGGTGATGCTTTTGAAGCAGCTGGTCCCGGCTGTACCCGACGATCTTCTAGCTTAGGGAGACTCCTTGCTTTTCCCAGAAGGAACCTGGAATATGCAAATTAGCCTCCTCTAGCTTGAATCCCTGGTTTGGTGATGCTTTTGAAGCAGCTGGTCCCGGCTGTACCCGACGATCTTCTAGCTTAGGGAGACTCCTTGCTTTTCCCAGAAGGAACCTGGAATATGCAAATTAGCCTCCTCTAGCTTGAATCCCTGGTTTGGTGATGCTTTTGAAGCAGCTGGTCCCGGCTGTACCCGACGATCTTCTAGCTTAGGGAGACTCCTTGCTTTTCCCAGAAGGAACCTGGAATATGCAAATTAGCCTCCTCTAGCTTGAATCCCTGGTTTGGTGATGCTTTTGAAGCAGCTGGTCCCGGCTGTACCCGACGATCTTCTAGCTTAGGGAGACTCCTTGCTTTTCCCAGAAGGAACCTGGAATATGCAAATTAGCCTCCTCTAGCTTGAATCCCTGGTTTGGTGATGCTTTTGAAGCAGCTGGTCCCGGCTGTACCCGACGATCTTCTAGCTTAGGGAGACTCCTTGCTTTTCCCAGAAGGAACCTGGAATATGCAAATTAGCCTCCTCTAGCTTGAATCCCTGGTTTGGTGATGCTTTTGAAGCAGCTGGTCCCGGCTGTACCCGACGATCTTCTAGCTTAGGGAGACTCCTTGCTTTTCCCAGAAGGAACCTGGAATATGCAAATTAGCCTCCTCTAGCTTGAATCCCTGGTTTGGTGATGCTTTGAAGCAGCTGGTCCCGGCTGTACCCGACGATCTTCTAGCTTAGGGAGACTCCTTGCTTTTCCCAGAAGGAACCTGGAATATGCAAATTAGCCTCCTCTAGCTT
>NW_027194784.1:0-32655 GCF_032444005.1 Ranitomeya imitator | reverse complement strand
AGTCATCGTTCTCACAACACTGAGGACCAGTCATTCGAAATGACTTCTCCATGCATTTTATGCATTGGTAAAAGCACTATGATGAAAAGTGTGATATGTTTTCAGGTATCTCCTATACTAATAGAGCCACATGCTCATCGGTTTGCCACATGATGTAGGCCTATGGACTGAACAAGAAACCACCAAAAATGTTAACCAGTCATCGTTCTCACAACACTGAGGACCAGTCATTCGAAATGACTTCTCCATGCATTTTATGCATTGGTAAAAGCACTATGATGAAAAGTGTGATATGTTTTCAGGTATCTCCTATACTAATAGAGCCACATGCTCACCGGTTTGCCACATGATGTAGGCCTATGGACTGAACAAGAAACCACCAAAAATTTTAACCAGTCATCGTTCTCACAACACTGAGGACCAGTCATTCGAAATGACTTCTCCATGCATTTTATGCATTGGTAAAAGCACTATGATGAAAAGTGTGATATGTTTTCAGGTA
Source organism: Ranitomeya imitator (assembly GCF_032444005.1). Classification (NCBI taxonomy): domain Eukaryota; kingdom Metazoa; phylum Chordata; class Amphibia; order Anura; family Dendrobatidae; genus Ranitomeya; species Ranitomeya imitator. Next base: position 32,153 of record NW_027194784.1, on the reverse strand, counting down.
TCTCCTATACTAATAGATCCACATGCTCACCGGTTTGCCACATGATGTAGGCCTATGGACTGAACAAGAAACCACCAAAAATTTTAACCAGTCATCGTTCTCACAACACTGAGGACCAGTCATTCGAAATGACTTCTCCATGCATTTTATGCATTGGTAAAAGCACTATGATGAAAAGTGTGATATGTTTTCAGGTATCTCCTATACTAATAGAGCCACATGCTCACCGGTTTGCCACATGATGTAGGCCTATGGACTGAACAAGAAACCACCAAAAATTTTAACCAGTCATCGTTCTCACAACACTGAGGACCAGTCATTCGAAATGACTTCTCCATGCATTTTATGCATTGGTAAAAGCACTATGATGAAAAGTGTCGATATGTTTTCAGGTATCTCCTATACTAATAGAGCCACATGCTCACCGGTTTGCCACATGATGTAGGCCTATGGACTGAACAAGAAACCACCAAAAATTTTAACCAGTCATCGTTCTCACAACACTGAGGACCAGTCATTCGAAATGACTTCTCCATGCATTTTATGCATTGGTAAAAGCACTATGATGAAAAGTGTGATATGTTTTCAGGTATCTCCTATACTAATAGAGCCACATGCTCACCGGTTTGCCACATGATGTAGGCCTATGGACTGAACAAGAAACCACCAAAAATTTTAACCAGTCATCGTTCTCACAACACTGAGGACCAGTCATTCGAAATGACTTCTCCATGCATTTTATGCATTGGTAAAAGCACTATGATGAAAAGTGTGATATGTTTTCAGGTATCTCCTATACTAATAGAGCCACATGCTCACCGGTTTGCCACATGATGTAGGCCTATGGACTGAACAAGAAACCACCAAAAATTTTAACCAGTCATCGTTCTCACAACACTGAGGACCAGTCATTCGAAATGACTTCTCCATGCATTTTATGCATTGGTAAAAGCACTATGATGAAAAGTGTGATATGTTTTCAGGTATCTCCTATACTAATAGAGCCACATGCTCACCGGTTTGCCACATGATGTAGGCCTATGGACTGAACAAGAAACCACCAAATATTTTAACCAGTCATCGTTCTCACAACACTGAGGACCAGTCATTCGAAATGACTTCTCCATGCATTTTATGCATTGGTAAAAGCACTATGATGAAAAGTGTGATATGTTTTCAGGTATCTCCTATACTAATAGAGCCACATGCTCACCGGTTTGCCACATGATGTAGGCCTATGGACTGAACAAGAAACCACCAAAAATTTTAACCAGTCATCGTTCTCACAACACTGAGGACCAGTCATTCGAAATGACTTCTCCATGCATTTTATGCATTGGTAAAAGCACTATGATGAAAAGTGTGATATGTTTTCAGGTATCTCCTATACTAATAGAGCCACATGCTCACTCGGTTTGCCACATGATGTAGGCCTATGGACTGAACAAGAAACCACCAAAAATTTTAACCAGTCATCGTTCTCACAACACTGAGGACCAGTCATTCGAAATGACTTCTCCATGCATTTTATGCATTGGTAAAAGCACTATGATGAAAAGTGTGATATGTTTTCAGGTATCTCCTATACTAATAGAGCCACATGCTCACCGGTTTGCCACATGATGTAGGCCTATGGACTGAACAAGAAACCACCAAAATATTTTAACCAGTCATCGTTCTCACAACACTGAGGACCAGTCATTCGAAATGACTTCTCCATGCATTTTATGCATTGGTAAAAGCACTATGATGAAAAGTGCGATATGTTTTCAGGTATCTCCTATACTAATAGAGCCACATGCTCACCGGTTTGCCACATGATGTAGGCCTATGGACTGAACAAGAAACCACCAAAAATTTTAACCAGTCATCGTTCTCACAACACTGAGGACCAGTCATTCGAAATGACTTCTCCATGCATTTTATGCATTGGTAAAAGCACTATGATGAAAAGTGTGATATGTTTTCAGGTATCTCCTATGCTAATAGAGCCACATGCTCACCGGTTTGCCACATGATGTAGGCCTATGGACTGAACAAGAAACCACCAAAAATTTTAACCAGTCATCGTTCTCACAACACTGAGGACCAGTCATTCGAAATGACTTCTCCATGCATTTTATGCATTGGTAAAAGCACTATGATGAAAAGTGTGATATGTTTTCAGGTATCTCCTATACTAATAGAGCCACATGCTCACCGGTTTGCCACATGATGTAGGCCTATGGACTGAACAAGAAACCACCAAAAATTTTAACCAGTCATCGTTCTCACAACACTGAGGACCAGTCATTCGAAATGACTTCTCCATGCATTTTATGCATTGGTAAAAGCACTATGATGAAAAGTGTGATATGTTTTCAGGTATCTCCTATGCTAATAGAGCCACATGCTCACCGGTTTGCCACATGATGTAGGCCTATGGACTGAACAAGAAACCACCAAAAATTTTAACCAGTCATCGTTCTCACAACACTGAGGACCAGTCATTCGAAATGACTTCTCCATGCATTTTATGCATTGGTAAAAGCACTATGATGAAAAGTGTGATATGTTTTCAGGTATCTCCTATGCTAATAGAGCCACATGCTCACCGGTTTGCCACATGATGTAGGCCTATGGACTGAACAAGAAACCACCAAAAATTTTAACCAGTCATCGTTCTCACAACACTGAGGACCAGTCATTCGAAATGACTTCTCCATGCATTTTATGCATTGGTAAAAGCACTATGATGAAAAGTGTGATATGTTTTCAGGTATCTCCTATACTAATAGAGCCACATGCTCACCGGTTTGCCACATGATGTAGGCCTATGGACTGAACAAGAAACCACCAAAAATTTTAACCAGTCATCGTTCTCACAACACTGAGGACCAGTCATTCGAAATGACTTCTCCATGCATTTTATGCATTGGTAAAAGCACTATGATGAAAAGTGTGATATGTTTTCAGGTATCTCCTATACTAATAGAGCCACATGCTCACCGGTTTGCCACATGATGTAGGCCTATGGACTGAACAAGAAACCACCAAATATTTTAACCAGTCATCGTTCTCACAACACTGAGGACCAGTCATTCGAAATGACTTCTCCATGCATTTTATGCATTGGTAAAAGCACTATGATGAAAAGTGTGATATGTTTTCAGGTATCTCCTATACTAATAGAGCCACATGCTCACCGGTTTGCCACATGATGTAGGCCTATGGACTGAACAAGAAACCACCAAAAATTTTAACCAGTCATCGTTCTCACAACACTGAGGACCAGTCATTCGAAATGACTTCTCCATGCATTTTATGCATTGGTAAAAGCACTATGATGAAAAGTGTGATATGTTTTCAGGTATCTCCTATACTAATAGAGCCACATGCTCACTGGTTTGCCACATGATGTAGGCCTATGGACTGAACAAGAAACCACCAAAAATTTTAACCAGTCATCGTTCTCACAACACTGAGGACCAGTCATTCGAAATGACTTCTCCATGCATTTTATGCATTGGTAAAAGCACTATGATGAAAAGTGTGATATGTTTTCAGGTATCTCCTATACTAATAGAGCCACATGCTCACCGGTTTGCCACATGATGTAGGCCTATGGACTGAACAAGAAACCACCAAATATTTTAACCAGTCATCGTTCTCACAACACTGAGGACCAGTCATTCGAAATGACTTCTCCATGCATTTTATGCATTGGTAAAAGCACTATGATGAAAAGTGTGATATGTTTTCAGGTATCTCCTATACTAATAGAGCCACATGCTCACCGGTTTGCCACATGATGTAGGCCTATGGACTGAACAAGAAACCACCAAAAATTTTAACCAGTCATCGTTCTCACAACACTGAGGACCAGTCATTCGAAATGACTTCTCCATGCATTTTATGCATTGGTAAAAGCACTATGATGAAAAGTGTGATATGTTTTCAGGTATCTCCTATACTAATAGAGCCACATGCTCACTGGTTTGCCACATGATGTAGGCCTATGGACTGAACAAGAAACCACCAAAAATTTTAACCAGTCATCGTTCTCACAACACTGAGGACCAGTCATTCGAAATGACTTCTCCATGCATTTTATGCATTGGTAAAAGCACTATGATGAAAAGTGTGATATGTTTTCAGGTATCTCCTATACTAATAGAGCCACATGCTCACCGGTTTGCCACATGATGTAGGCCTATGGACTGAACAAGAAACCACCAAAAATTTTAACCAGTCATCGTTCTCACAACACTGAGGACCAGTCATTCGAAATGACTTCTCCATGCATTTTATGCATTGGTAAAAGCACTATGATGAAAAGTGTGATATGTTTTCAGGTATCTCCTATACTAATAGAGCCACATGCTCACCGGTTTGCCACATGATGTAGGCCTATGGACTGAACAAGAAACCACCAAAAATTTTAACCAGTCATCGTTCTCACAACACTGAGGACCAGTCATTCGAAATGACTTCTCCATGCATTTTATGCATTGGTAAAAGCACTATGATGAAAAGTGTGATATGTTTTCAGGTATCTCCTATACTAATAGAGCCACATGCTCACCGGTTTGCCACATGATGTAGGCCTATGGACTGAACAAGAAACCACCAAAAATTTTAACCAGTCATCGTTCTCACAACACTGAGGACCAGTCATTCGAAATGACTTCTCCATGCATTTTATGCATTGGTAAAAGCACTATGATGAAAAGTGTGATATGTTTTCAGGTATCTCCTATACTAATAGAGCCACATGCTCACCGGTTTGCCACATGATGTAGGCCTATGGACTGAACAAGAAACCACCAAAAATTTTAACCAGTCATCGTTCTCACAACACTGAGGACCAGTCATTCGAAATGACTTCTCCATGCATTTTATGCATTGGTAAAAGCACTATGATGAAAAGTGTGATATGTTTTCAGGTATCTCCTATACTAATAGAGCCACATGCTCACCGGTTTGCCACATGATGTAGGCCTATGGACTGAACAAGAAACCACCAAAAATTTTAACCAGTCATCGTTCTCACAACACTGAGGACCAGTCATTCGAAATGACTTCTCCATGCATTTTATGCATTGGTAAAAGCACTGTGATGAAAAGTGTGATATGTTTTCAGGTATCTCCTATACTAATAGAGCCACATGCTCACCGGTTTGACACATGATGTAGGCCTATCGACTGAACAAGAAACCACCAAAAATTTTAACCAGTCATCGTTCTCACAACACTGAGGACCAGTCATTCGAAATGACTTCTCCATGCATTTTATGCATTGGTAAAAGCACTATGATGAAAAGTGTGATATGTTTTCAGGTATCTCCTATACTAATAGAGCCACATGCTCACCGGTTTGCCACATGATGTAGGCCTATGGACTGAACAAGAAACCACCAAAAATTTTAACCAGTCATCGTTCTCACAACACTGAGGACCAGTCATTCGAAATGACTTCTCCATGCATTTTATGCATTGGTAAAAGCACTATGATGAAAAGTGTGATATGATTTCAGGTATCTCCTATACTAATAGAGCCACATGCTCACCGGTTTGCCACATGATGTAGGCCTATGGACTGAACAAGAAACCACCAAAAATTTTAACCAGTCATCGTTCTCACAACACTGAGGACCAGTCATTCGAAATGACTTCTCCATGCATTTTATGCATTGGTAAAAGCACTATGATGAAAAGTGTGATATGTTTTCAGGTATCTCCTATACTAATAGAGCCACATGCTCACCGGTTTGACACATGATGTAGGCCTATCGACTGAACAAGAAACCACCAAAAATTTTAACCAGTCATCGTTCTCACAACACTGAGGACCAGTCATTCGAAATGACTTCTCCATGCATTTTATGCATTGGTAAAAGCACTATGATGAAAAGTGTGATATGTTTTCAGGTATCTCCTATACTAATAGAGCCACATGCTCACCGGTTTGCCACATGATGTAGGCCTATGGACTGAACAAGAAACCACCAAAAATTTTAACCAGTCATCGTTCTCACAACACTGAGGACCAGTCATTCGAAATGACTTCTCCATGCATTTTATGCATTGGTAAAAGCACTATGATGAAAAGTGTGATATGTTTTCAGGTATCTCCTATACTAATAGAGCCACATGCTCACCGGTTTGCCACATGATGTAGGCCTATGGACTGAACAAGAAACCACCAAAAATTTTAACCAGTCATCGTTCTCACAACACTGAGGACCAGTCATTCGAAATGACTTCTCCATGCATTTTATGCATTGGTAAAAGCACTATGATGAAAAGTGTGATATGTTTTCAGGTATCTCCTATACTAATAGAGCCACATGCTCACCGGTTTGCCACATGATGTAGGCCTATGGACTGAACAAGAAACCACCAAAAATTTTAACCAGTCATCGTTCTCACAACACTGAGGACCAGTCATTCGAAATGACTTCTCCATGCATTTTATGCATTGGTAAAAGCACTATGATGAAAAGTGTGATATGTTTTCAGGTATCTCCTATACTAATAGAGCCACATGCTCACCGGTTTGCCACATGATGTAGGCCTATGGACTGAACAAGAAACCACCAAAAATTTTAACCAGTCATCGTTCTCACAACACTGAGGACCAGTCATTCGAAATGACTTCTCCATGCATTTTATGCATTGGTAAAAGCACTATGATGAAAAGTGTGATATGTTTTCAGGTATCTCCTATACTAATAGAGCCACATGCTCACCGGTTTGCCACATGATGTAGGCCTATGGACTGAACAAGAAACCACCAAAAATTTTAACCAGTCATCGTTCTCACAACACTGAGGACCAGTCATTCGAAATGACTTCTCCATGCATTTTATGCATTGGTAAAAGCACTATGATGAAAAGTGTGATATGATTTCAGGTATCTCCTATACTAATAGAGCCACATGCTCACCGGTTTGCCACATGATGTAGGCCTATGGACTGAACAAGAAACCACCAAAAATTTTAACCAGTCATCGTTCTCACAACACTGAGGACCAGTCATTCGAAATGACTTCTCCATGCATTTTATGCATTGGTAAAAGCACTATGATGAAAAGTGTGATATGTTTTCAGGTATCTCCTATACTAATAGAGCCACATGCTCACCGGTTTGACACATGATGTAGGCCTATCGACTGAACAAGAAACCACCAAAAATTTTAACCAGTCATCGTTCTCACAACACTGAGGACCAGTCATTCGAAATGACTTCTCCATGCATTTTATGCATTGGTAAAAGCACTATGATGAAAAGTGTGATATGTTTTCAGGTATCTCCTATACTAATAGAGCCACATGCTCACCGGTTTGCCACATGATGTAGGCCTATGGACTGAACAAGAAACCACCAAAAATTTTAACCAGTCATCGTTCTCACAACACTGAGGACCAGTCATTCGAAATGACTTCTCCATGCATTTTATGCATTGGTAAAAGCACTATGATGAAAAGTGTGATATGTTTTCAGGTATCTCCTATACTAATAGAGCCACATGCTCACTGGTTTGCCACATGATGTAGGCCTATGGACTGAACAAGAAACCACCAAAAATTTTAACCAGTCATCGTTCTCACAACACTGAGGACCAGTCATTCGAAATGACTTCTCCATGCATTTTATGCATTGGTAAAAGCACTATGATGAAAAGTGTGATATGTTTTCAGGTATCTCCTATACTAATAGAGCCACATGCTCACCGGTTTGCCACATGATGTAGGCCTATGGACTGAACAAGAAACCACCAAAAATTTTAACCAGTCATCGTTCTCACAACACTGAGGACCAGTCATTCGAAATGACTTCTCCGTGCATTTTATGCATTGGTAAAAGCACTATGATGAAAAGTGTGATATGTTTTCAGGTATCTCCTATACTAATAGAGCCACATGCTCATCGGTTTGCCACATGATGTAGGCCTATGGACTGAACAAGAAACCACCAAAAATTTTAACCAGTCATCGTTCTCACAACACTGAGGACCAGTCATTCGAAATGACTTCTCCATGCATTTTATGCATTGGTAAAAGCACTATGATGAAAAGTGTGATATGTTTTCAGGTATCTCCTATACTAATAGAGCCACATGCTCACCGGTTTGCCACATGATGTAGGCCTATGGACTGAACAAGAAACCACCAAAAATTTTAACCAGTCATCGTTCTCACAACACTGAGGACCAGTCATTCGAAATGACTTCTCCATGCATTTTATGCATTGGTAAAAGCACTATGATGAAAAGTGTGATATGTTTTCAGGTATCTCCTATACTAATAGAGCCACATGCTCACCGGTTTGCCACATGATGTAGGCCTATGGACTGAACAAGAAACCACCAAAAATTTTTTTTTTTTTTTTCCAAATAATCTTTATTGGATTTTAACAATTAACTGGGCAGGAATGGAAGGGGGAAAAGCGGGGATGCGGGGAGAGGGAAAAGGGGGGGTGGAGGGAGGCTGGAAGGAGGGGGGGGAGAACATGGGAAGAAAAAGGGGAGAGAAGACACTTGAAGTAAGCGACAACAGGTAACCATATTTGTCAAATGATAAAACAGCATTTGGAAGGTGAATAATTATAATTATAATACATTTGCTCATGAAAGAGGGGTGGACTCACTGAACAATCTTGAATTACAGACACGTTAAACCAAAGTCCGGTACGCTTTGTGCTAATTTCAACTGGAAATTGTTACGGGAAAACTTCTTCCCAACGAGCCCATTTTTTTGAGCATTTTTTGAGGCTGTCGTTATTTAGGGCGAATTTTTGCTCGTATGCTCTATGAAGGTCAATACGGTCTTTGATCTCTTGGAATGATGGAGGATTAGGCTTTTTCCAGTTGTATGCGATGGCATTTTTGGTGACCAAAAGGATATGAATGACCAACGCTTTGAGAGGAAAGTGTGTGTCGCTTAATCCCACAGAGAGCAATGCCATCTGAGGGGTCAGGATGAAATTTTTATTCAGAAGTACTCCAATCAAACCAGCGATTTTAGACCAAAGAGATCTAATTTTGGGACAGCTCCAGAAGATATGGAGCAGATTGCCCCTGTTTCCACACACTCTCCAACAATCTGGGGAGGTGTGACCCCCTATCATGGACAGTCTTGCTGGGGTTAGGTACCAGCGCGTGACTAGTTTGAAATAGGACTCTTGTAATGACATGGAGATGGAAGCTGAGTATGAGTGGACCAAAGCACTTTCCCATTCATCTGGGTCAATTATTGTCTGGAGGTCTTGCTCCCATTTCAGCATGGAAGGAGATTTCGCGAAGTCTGAGTCATGGTTGAACCAGCTATAGATATATCTGTAGCTCCAGAAAATATTGTGGTCGGGGTTACAAATCAGATTTATAGCCGCTTCAGAGAAACTGGGCTTTTTTGATACGAATTTCTGACACTGATCCTTGATGATCATGTACTCGCAAAACATAGCAGAGGGGACATTGTAAGTGTTTTTGAAACCACCAAAAATTTTAACCAGTCATCGTTCTCACAACACTGAGGACCAGTCATTCGAAATGACTTCTCCATGCATTTTGTGCATTGGTAAAAGCACTATGATGAAAAGTGTGATATGTTTTCAGGTATCTCCTATACTAATAGAGCCACATGCTCACCGGTTTGCCACATGATGTAGGCCTATGGACTGAACAAGAAACCACCAAAAATTTTAACCAGTCATCGTTCTCACAACACTGAGGACCAGTCATTCGAAATGACTTCTCCATGCATTTTATGCATTGGTAAAAGCACTATGATGAAAAGTGCGATATGTTTTCAGGTATCTCCTATACTAATAGAGCCACATGCTCACCGGTTTGCCACATGATGTAGGCCTATGGACTGAACAAGAAACCACCAAAAATTTTAACCAGTCATCGTTCTCACAACACTGAGGACCAGTCATTCGAAATGACTTCTCCATGCATTTTATGCATTGGTAAAAGCACTATGATGAAAAGTGTGATATGTTTTCAGGTATCTCCTATACTAATAGAGCCACATGCTCACCGGTTTGCCACATGATGTAGGCCTATGGACTGAACAAGAAACCACCAAAAATTTTAACCAGTCATCGTTCTCACAACACTGAGGACCAGTCATTCGAAATGACTTCTCCATGCATTTTATGCATTGGTAAAAGCACTATGATGAAAAGTGTGATATGTTTTCAGGTATCTCCTATACTAATAGAGCCACATGCTCACCGGTTTGCCACATGATGTAGGCCTATGGACTGAACAAGAAACCACCAAAAATTTTAACCAGTCATCGTTCTCACAACACTGAGGACCAGTCATTCGAAATGACTTCTCCATGCATTTTATGCATTGGTAAAAGCACTATGATGAAAAGTGTGATATGTTTTCAGGTATCTCCTATACTAATAGAGCCACATGCTCACCGGTTTGCCACATGATGTAGGCCTATGGACTGAACAAGAAACCACCAAAAATTTTAACCAGTCATCGTTCTCACAACACTGAGGACCAGTCATTCGAAATGACTTCTCCATGCATTTTGTGCATTGGTAAAAGCACTATGATGAAAAGTGTGATATGTTTTCAGGTATCTCCTATACTAATAGAGCCACATGCTCACCGGTTTGCCACATGATGTAGGCCTATGGACTGAACAAGAAACCACCAAAAATTTTAACCAGTCATCGTTCTCACAACACTGAGGACCAGTCATTCGAAATGACTTCTTCATGCATTTTATGCATTGGTAAAAGCACTATGATGAAAAGTGTGATATGTTTTCAGGTATCTCCTATAGTAATAGAGCCACATGCTCACCGGTTTGCCACATGATGTAGGCCTATGGACTGAACAAGAAACCACCAAAAATTTTAACCAGTCATCGTTCTCACAACACTGAGGACCAGTCATTCGAAATGACTTCTCCATGCATTTTATGCATTGGTAAAAGCACTATGATGAAAAGTGTGATATGTTTTCAGGTATCTCCTATACTAATAGAGCCACATGCTCACCGGTTTGCCACATGATGTAGGCCTATGGACTGAACAAGAAACCACCAAAAATTTTAACCAGTCATCGTTCTCACAACACTGAGGACCAGTCATTCGAAATGACTTCTCCATGCATTTTATGCATTGGTAAAAGCACTATGATGAAAAGTGTGATATGTTTTCAGGTATCTCCTATACTAATAGAGCCACATGCTCACCGGTTTGCCACATGATGTAGGCCTATGGACTGAACAAGAAACCACCAAAAATTTTAACCAGTCATCGTTCTCACAACACTGAGGACCAGTCATTCGAAATGACTTCTCCATGCATTTTATGCATTGGTAAAAGCACTATGATGAAAAGTGTGATATGTTTTCAGGTATCTCCTATACTAATAGAGCCACATGCTCACCGGTTTGCCACATGATGTAGGCCTATGGACTGAACAAGAAACCACCAAAAATTTTAACCAGTCATCGTTCTCACAACACTGAGGACCAGTCATTCGAAATGACTTCTCCATGCATTTTATGCATTGGTAAATGCACTATGATGAAAAGTGTGATATGTTTTCAGGTATCTCCTATACTAATAGAGCCACATGCTCACCGGTTTGCCACATGATGTAGGCCTATGGACTGAACAAGAAACCACCAAAAATTTTAACCAGTCATCGTTCTCACAACACTGAGGACCAGTCATTCGAAATGACTTCTCCATGCATTTTATGCATTGGTAAAAGCACTATGATGAAAAGTGTGATATGTTTTCAGGTATCTCCTATACTAATAGAGCCACATGCTCACCGGTTTGCCACATGATGTAGGCCTATGGACTGAACAAGAAACCACCAAAAATTTTAACCAGTCATCGTTCTCACAACACTGAGGACCAGTCATTCGAAATGACTTCTCCATGCATTTTATGCATTGGTAAAAGCACTATGATGAAAAGTGTGATATGTTTTCAGGTATCTCCTATACTAATAGAGCCACATGCTCACCGGTTTGCCACATGATGTAGGCCTATGGACTGAACAAGAAACCACCAAAAATTTTAACCAGTCATCGTTCTCACAACACTGAGGACCAGTCATTCGAAATGACTTCTCCATGCATTTTATGCATTGGTAAAAGCACTATGATGAAAAGTGTGATATGTTTTCAGGTATCTCCTATACTAATAGAGCCACATGCTCACCGGTTTGCCACATGATGTAGGCCTATGGACTGAACAAGAAACCACCAAAAATTTTAACCAGTCATCGTTCTCACAACACTGAGGACCAGTCATTCGAAATGACTTCTCCATGCATTTTATGCATTGGTAAAAGCACTATGATGAAAAGTGTGATATGTTTTCAGGTATCTCCTATACTAATAGAGCCACATGCTCATCGGTTTGCCACATGATGTAGGCTTATGGACTGAACAAGAAACCACCAAAAATTTTAACCAGTCATCGTTCTCACAACACTGAGGACCAGTCATTCGAAATGACTTCTCCATGCATTTTATGCATTGGTAAAAGCACTATGATGAAAAGTGTGATATGTTTTCAGGTATCTCCTATACTAATAGAGCCACATGCTCACCGGTTTGCCACATGATGTAGGCCTATGGACTGAACAAGAAACCACCAAAAATTTTAACCAGTCATCGTTCTCACAACACTGAGGACCAGTCATTCGAAATGACTTCTCCATGCATTTTATGCATTGGTAAAAGCACTATGATGAAAAGTGTGATATGTTTTCAGGTATCTCCTATACTAATAGAGCCACATGCTCACCGGTTTGCCACATGATGTAGGCCTATGGACTGAACAAGAAACCACCAAAAATTTTAACCAGTCATCGTTCTCACAACACTGAGGACCAGTCATTCGAAATGACTTCTCCATGCATTTTGTGCATTGGTAAAAGCACTATGATGAAAAGTGTGATATGTTTTCAGGTATCTCCTATACTAATAGAGCCACATGCTCACCGGTTTGCCACATGATGTAGGCCTATGGACTGAACAAGAAACCACCAAAAATTTTAACCAGTCATCGTTCTCACAACACTGAGGACCAGTCATTCGAAATGACTTCTCCATGCATTTTATGCATTGGTAAAAGCACTATGATGAAAAGTGTGATATGTTTTCAGGTATCTCCTATACTAATAGAGCCACATGCTCACCGGTTTGCCACATGATATAGGCCTATGGACTGAACAAGAAACCACCAAAAATTTTAACCAGTCATCGTTCTCACAACACTGAGGACCAGTCATTCGAAATGACTTCTCCATGCATTTTATGCATTGGTAAAAGCACTATGATGAAAAGTGTGATATGTTTTCAGGTATCTCCTATACTAATAGAGCCACATGCTCACCGGTTTGCCACATGATGTAGGCCTATGGACTGAACAAGAAACCACCAAAAATTTTAACCAGTCATCGTTCTCACAACACTGAGGACCAGTCATTCGAAATGACTTCTCCATGCAGTTTATGCATTGGTAAAAGCACTATGATGAAAAGTGTGATATGTTTTCAGGTATCTCCTATACTAATAGAGCCACATGCTCACCGGTTTGCCACATGATGTAGGCCTATGGACTGAACAAGAAACCACCAAAAATTTTAACCAGTCATCGTTTTCACAACACTGAGGACCAGTCATTCTAAATGACTTCTCCATGCATTTTATGCATTGGTAAAAGCACTATGATGAAAAGTGTGATATGTTTTCAGGTATCTCCTATACTAATAGAGCCACATGCTCACCGGTTTGCCACATGATGTAGGCCTATGGACTGAACAAGAAACCACCAAAAATTTTAACCAGTCATCGTTCTCACAACACTAAGGACCAGTCATTCGAAATGACTTCTCCATGCATTTTATGCATTGGTAAAAGCACTATGATGAAAAGTGTGATATGTTTTCAGGTATCTCCTATACTAATAGAGCCACATGCTCACCGGTTTGCCACATGATGTAGGCCTATGGACTGAACAAGAAACCACCAAAAATTTTAACCAGTCATCGTTCTCACAACACTGAGGACCAGTCATTCGAAATGACTTCTCCATGCATTTTATGCATTGGTAAAAGCACTATGATGAAAAGTGTGATATGTTTTCAGGTATCTCCTATACTAATAGAGCCACATGCTCACCGGTTTGCCACATGATGTAGGCCTATGGACTGAACAAGAAACCACCAAAAATTTTAACCAGTCATCGTTCTCACAACACTGAGGACCAGTCATTCGAAATGACTTCTCCATGCATTTTATGCATTGGTAAAAGCACTATGATGAAAAGTGTGATATGTTTTCAGGTATCTCCTATACTAATAGAGCCACATGCTCACCGGTTTGCCACATGATGTAGGCCTATGGACTGAACAAGAAACCACCAAAAATTTTAACCAGTCATCGTTCTCACAACACTGAGGACCAGTCATTCGAAATAACTTCTCCATGCATTTTATGCATTGGTAAAAGCACTATGATGAAAAGTGTGATATGTTTTCAGGTATCTCCTATACTAATAGAGCCACATGCTCACCGGTTTGCCACATGATGTAGGCCTATGGACTGAACAAGAAACCACCAAAAATTTTAACCAGTCATCGTTCTCACAACACTGAGGACCAGTCATTCGAAATGACTTCTCCATGCATTTTATGCATTGGTAAAAGCACTATGATGAAAAGTGTGATATGTTTTCAGGTATCTCCTATACTAATAGAGCCACATGCTCACCGGTTTGCCACATGATGTAGGCCTATGGACTGAACAAGAAACCACCAAAAATTTTAACCAGTCATCGTTCTCACAACACTGAGGACCAGTCATTCGAAATGACTTCTCCATGCATTTTATGCATTGGTAAAAGCACTATGATGAAAAGTGTGATATGATTTCAGGTATCTCCTATACTAATAGAGCCACATGCTCACCGGTTTGCCACATGATGTAGGCCTATGGACTGAACAAGAAACCACCAAAAATTTTAACCAGTCATCGTTCTCACAACACTGAGGACCAGTCATTCGAAATGACTTCTCCATGCATTTTATGCATTGGTAAAAGCACTATGATGAAAAGTGTGATATGTTTTCAGGTATCTCCTATACTAATAGAGCCACATGCTCACCGGTTTGACACATGATGTAGGCCTATCGACTGAACAAGAAACCACCAAAAATTTTAACCAGTCATCGTTCTCACAACACTGAGGACCAGTCATTCGAAATGACTTCTCCATGCATTTTATGCATTGGTAAAAGCACTATGATGAAAAGTGTGATATGTTTTCAGGTATCTCCTATACTAATAGAGCCACATGCTCACCGGTTTGCCACATGATGTAGGCCTATGGACTGAACAAGAAACCACCAAATATTTTAACCAGTCATCGTTCTCACAACACTGAGGACCAGTCATTCGAAATGACTTCTCCATGCATTTTATGCATTGGTAAAAGCACTATGATGAAAAGTGTGATATGTTTTCAGGTATCTCCTATACTAATAGAGCCACATGCTCACCGGTTTGCCACATGATGTAGGCCTATGGACTGAACAAGAAACCACCAAAAATTTTAACCAGTCATCGTTCTCACAACACTGAGGACCAGTCATTCGAAATGACTTCTCCATGCATTTTATGCATTGGTAAAAGCACTATGATGAAAAGTGTGATATGTTTTCAGGTATCTCCTATACTAATAGAGCCACATGCTCACCGGTTTGCCACATGATGTAGGCCTATGGACTGAACAAGAAACCACCAAAAATTTTAACCAGTCATCGTTCTCACAACACTGAGGACCAGTCATTCGAAATGACTTCTCCATGCATTTTATGCATTGGTAAAAGCACTATGATGAAAAGTGTGATATGTTTTCAGGTATCTCCTATACTAATAGAGCCACATGCTCACCGGTTTGCCACATGATGTAGGCCTATGGACTGAACAAGAAACCACCAAAAATTTTAACCAGTCATCGTTCTCACAACACTGAGGACCAGTCATTCGAAATGACTTCTCCATGCATTTTGTGCATTGGTAAAAGCACTATGATGAAAAGTGTGATATGTTTTCAGGTATCTCCTATACTAATAGAGCCACATGCTCACCGGTTTGCCACATGATGTAGGCCTATGGACTGAACAAGAAACCACCAAAAATTTTAACCAGTCATCGTTCTCACAACACTGAGGACCAGTCATTCGAAATGACTTCTCCATGCATTTTATGCATTGGTAAAAGCACTATGATGAAAAGTGCGATATGTTTTCAGGTATCTCCTATACTAATAGAGCCACATGCTCACCGGTTTGCCACATGATGTAGGCCTATGGACTGAACAAGAAACCACCAAAAATTTTAACCAGTCATCGTTCTCACAACACTGAGGACCAGTCATTCGAAATGACTTCTCCATGCATTTTATGCATTGGTAAAAGCACTATGATGAAAAGTGTGATATGTTTTCAGGTATCTCCTATACTAATAGAGCCACATGCTCACCGGTTTGCCACATGATGTAGGCCTATGGACTGAACAAGAAACCACCAAAAATTTTAACCAGTCATCGTTCTCACAACACTGAGGACCAGTCATTCGAAATGACTTCTCCATGCATTTTATGCATTGGTAAAAGCACTATGATGAAAAGTGTGATATGTTTTCAGGTATCTCCTATACTAATAGAGCCACATGCTCACCGGTTTGCCACATGATGTAGGCCTATGGACTGAACAAGAAACCACCAAAAATTTTAACCAGTCATCGTTCTCACAACACTGAGGACCAGTCATTCGAAATGACTTCTCCATGCATTTTATGCATTGGTAAAAGCACTATGATGAAAAGTGTGATATGTTTTCAGGTATCTCCTATACTAATAGAGCCACATGCTCACCGGTTTGCCACATGATGTAGGCCTATGGACTGAACAAGAAACCACCAAAAATTTTAACCAGTCATCGTTCTCACAACACTGAGGACCAGTCATTCGAAATGACTTCTCCATGCATTTTGTGCATTGGTAAAAGCACTATGATGAAAAGTGTGATATGTTTTCAGGTATCTCCTATACTAATAGAGCCACATGCTCACCGGTTTGCCACATGATGTAGGCCTATGGACTGAACAAGAAACCACCAAAAATTTTAACCAGTCATCGTTCTCACAACACTGAGGACCAGTCATTCGAAATGACTTCTTCATGCATTTTATGCATTGGTAAAAGCACTATGATGAAAAGTGTGATATGTTTTCAGGTATCTCCTATAGTAATAGAGCCACATGCTCACCGGTTTGCCACATGATGTAGGCCTATGGACTGAACAAGAAACCACCAAAAATTTTAACCAGTCATCGTTCTCACAACACTGAGGACCAGTCATTCGAAATGACTTCTCCATGCATTTTATGCATTGGTAAAAGCACTATGATGAAAAGTGTGATATGTTTTCAGGTATCTCCTATACTAATAGAGCCACATGCTCACCGGTTTGCCACATGATGTAGGCCTATGGACTGAACAAGAAACCACCAAAAATTTTAACCAGTCATCGTTCTCACAACACTGAGGACCAGTCATTCGAAATGACTTCTCCATGCATTTTATGCATTGGTAAAAGCACTATGATGAAAAGTGTGATATGTTTTCAGGTATCTCCTATACTAATAGAGCCACATGCTCACCGGTTTGCCACATGATGTAGGCCTATGGACTGAACAAGAAACCACCAAAAATTTTAACCAGTCATCGTTCTCACAACACTGAGGACCAGTCATTCGAAATGACTTCTCCATGCATTTTATGCATTGGTAAAAGCACTATGATGAAAAGTGTGATATGTTTTCAGGTATCTCCTATACTAATAGAGCCACATGCTCACCGGTTTGCCACATGATGTAGGCCTATGGACTGAACAAGAAACCACCAAAAATTTTAACCAGTCATCGTTCTCACAACACTGAGGACCAGTCATTCGAAATGACTTCTCCATGCATTTTATGCATTGGTAAATGCACTATGATGAAAAGTGTGATATGTTTTCAGGTATCTCCTATACTAATAGAGCCACATGCTCACCGGTTTGCCACATGATGTAGGCCTATGGACTGAACAAGAAACCACCAAAAATTTTAACCAGTCATCGTTCTCACAACACTGAGGACCAGTCATTCGAAATGACTTCTCCATGCATTTTATGCATTGGTAAAAGCACTATGATGAAAAGTGTGATATGTTTTCAGGTATCTCCTATACTAATAGAGCCACATGCTCACCGGTTTGCCACATGATGTAGGCCTATGGACTGAACAAGAAACCACCAAAAATTTTAACCAGTCATCGTTCTCACAACACTGAGGACCAGTCATTCGAAATGACTTCTCCATGCATTTTATGCATTGGTAAAAGCACTATGATGAAAAGTGTGATATGTTTTCAGGTATCTCCTATACTAATAGAGCCACATGCTCACCGGTTTGCCACATGATGTAGGCCTATGGACTGAACAAGAAACCACCAAAAATTTTAACCAGTCATCGTTCTCACAACACTGAGGACCAGTCATTCGAAATGACTTCTCCATGCATTTTATGCATTGGTAAAAGCACTATGATGAAAAGTGTGATATGTTTTCAGGTATCTCCTATACTAATAGAGCCACATGCTCACCGGTTTGCCACATGATGTAGGCCTATGGACTGAACAAGAAACCACCAAAAATTTTAACCAGTCATCGTTCTCACAACACTGAGGACCAGTCATTCGAAATGACTTCTCCATGCATTTTATGCATTGGTAAAAGCACTATGATGAAAAGTGTGATATGTTTTCAGGTATCTCCTATACTAATAGAGCCACATGCTCATCGGTTTGCCACATGATGTAGGCTTATGGACTGAACAAGAAACCACCAAAAATTTTAACCAGTCATCGTTCTCACAACACTGAGGACCAGTCATTCGAAATGACTTCTCCATGCATTTTATGCATTGGTAAAAGCACTATGATGAAAAGTGTGATATGTTTTCAGGTATCTCCTATACTAATAGAGCCACATGCTCACCGGTTTGCCACATGATGTAGGCCTATGGACTGAACAAGAAACCACCAAAAATTTTAACCAGTCATCGTTCTCACAACACTGAGGACCAGTCATTCGAAATGACTTCTCCATGCATTTTATGCATTGGTAAAAGCACTATGATGAAAAGTGTGATATGTTTTCAGGTATCTCCTATACTAATAGAGCCACATGCTCACCGGTTTGCCACATGATGTAGGCCTATGGACTGAACAAGAAACCACCAAAAATTTTAACCAGTCATCGTTCTCACAACACTGAGGACCAGTCATTCGAAATGACTTCTCCATGCATTTTATGCATTGGTAAAAGCACTATGATGAAAAGTGTGATATGTTTTCAGGTATCTCCTATACTAATAGAGCCACATGCTCACCGGTTTGCCACATGATGTAGGCCTATGGACTGAACAAGAAACCACCAAAAATTTTAACCAGTCATCGTTCTCACAACACTGAGGACCAGTCATTCGAAATGACTTCTCCATGCATTTTATGCATTGGTAAAAGCACTATGATGAAAAGTGTGATATGTTTTCAGGTATCTCCTATACTAATAGAGCCACATGCTCACCGGTTTGCCACATGATGTAGGCCTATGGACTGAACAAGAAACCACCAAAAATTTTAACCAGTCATCGTTCTCACAACACTGAGGACCAGTCATTCGAAATGACTTCTCCATGCATTTTATGCATTGGTAAAAGCACTATGATGAAAAGTGTGATATGTTTTCAGGTATCTCCTATACTAATAGAGCCACATGCTCACCGGTTTGCCACATGATGTAGGCCTATGGACTGAACAAGAAACCACCAAAAATTTTAACCAGTCATCGTTCTCACAACACTGAGGACCAGTCATTCGAAATGACTTCTCCATGCATTTTGTGCATTGGTAAAAGCACTATGATGAAAAGTGTGATATGTTTTCAGGTATCTCCTATACTAATAGAGCCACATGCTCACGGTTTGCCACATGATGTAGGCCTATGGACTGAACAAGAAACCACCAAAAATTTTAACCAGTCATCGTTCTCACAACACTGAGGACCAGTCATTCGAAATGACTCCTCCATGCATTTTATGCATTGGTAAAAGCACTATGATGAAAAGTGTGATATGTTTTCAGGTATCTCCTATACTAATAGAGCCACATGCTCACCGGTTTGCCACATGATATAGGCCTATGGACTGAACAAGAAACCACCAAAAATTTTAACCAGTCATCGTTCTCACAACACTGAGGACCAGTCATTCGAAATGACTTCTCCATGCATTTTATGCATTGGTAAAAGCACTATGATGAAAAGTGTGATATGTTTTCAGGTATCTCCTATACTAATAGAGCCACATGCTCACCGGTTTGCCACATGATGTAGGCCTATGGACTGAACAAGAAACCACCAAAAATTTTAACCAGTCATCGTTCTCACAACACTGAGGACCAGTCATTCGAAATGACTTCTCCATGCAGTTTATGCATTGGTAAAAGCACTATGATGAAAAGTGTGATATGTTTTCAGGTATCTCCTATACTAATAGAGCCACATGCTCACCGGTTTGCCACATGATGTAGGCCTATGGACTGAACAAGAAACCACCAAAAATTTTAACCAGTCATCGTTTTCACAACACTGAGGACCAGTCATTCTAAATGACTTCTCCATGCATTTTATGCATTGGTAAAAGCACTATGATGAAAAGTGGGATATGTTTTCAGGTATCTCCTATACTAATAGAGCCACATGCTCACCGGTTTGCCACATGATGTAGGCCTATGGACTGAACAAGAAACCACCAAAAATTTTAACCAGTCATCGTTCTCACAACACTAAGGACCAGTCATTCGAAATGACTTCTCCATGCATTTTATGCATTGGTAAAAGCACTATGATGAAAAGTGTGATATGTTTTCAGGTATCTCCTATACTAATAGAGCCACATGCTCACCGGTTTGCCACATGATGTAGGCCTATGGACTGAACAAGAAACCACCAAAAATTTTAACCAGTCATCGTTCTCACAACACTGAGGACCAGTCATTCGAAATGACTTCTCCATGCATTTTATGCATTGGTAAAAGCACTATGATGAAAAGTGTGATATGTTTTCAGGTATCTCCTATACTAATAGAGCCGCATGCTCACCGGTTTGCCACATGATGTAGGCCTATGGACTGAACAAGAAACCACCAAAAATTTTAACCAGTCATCGTTCTCACAACACTGAGGACCAGTCATTCGAAATGACTTCTCCATGCATTTTATGCATTGGTAAAAGCACTATGATGAAAAGTGTGATATGTTTTCAGGTATCTCCTATACTAATAGAGCCACATGCTCACCGGTTTGCCACATGATGTAGGCCTATGGACTGAACAAGAAACCACCAAAAATTTTAACCAGTCATCGTTCTCACAACACTGAGGACCAGTCATTCGAAATGACTTCTCCATGCATTTTATGCATTGGTAAAAGCACTATGATGAAAAGTGTGATATGTTTCAGGTATCTCCTATACTAATAGAGCCACATGCTCACCGGTTTGCCACATGATGTAGGCCTATGGACTGAACAATTAACCACCAAAAATTTTAACCAGTCATCATTCTCACAACACTGAGGACCAGTCATTCGAAATGACTTCTCCATGCATTTTATGCATTGGTAAAAGCACTATGATGAAAAGTGTGATATGTTTTCAGGTATCTCCTATACTAATAGAGCCACATGCTCACCGGTTTGCCACATGATGTAGGCCTATGGACTGAACAAGAAACCACCAAAAATTTTAACCAGTCATCGTGCTCACAACACTGAGGACTAGTCATTCGAAATGACTTCTCCATGCATTTTATGCATTGGTAAAAGCACTATGATGAAAAGTGTGATATGTTTTCAGGTATCTCCTATACTAATAGAGCCACATGCTCACCGGTTTGCCACATGATGTAGGCCTATGGACTGAACAAGAAACCACCAAAAATTTTAACCAGTCATCGTTCTCACAACACTGAGGACCAGTCATTCGAAATGACTTCTCCATGCATTTTATGCATTGGTAAAAGCACTATGATGAAAAGTGTGATATGTTTTCAGGTATCTCCTATACTAATAGAGCCACATGCTCACCGGTTTGCCACATGATGTAGGCCTATGGACTGAACAAGAAACCACCAAAAATTTTAACCAGTCATCGTTCTCACAACACTGAGGACCAGTCATTCGAAATGACTTCTCCATGCATTTTATGCATTGGTAAAAGCACTATGATGAAAAGTGTGATATGTTTTCAGGTATCTCCTATACTAATAGAGCCACATGCTCACCGGTTTGCCACATGATGTAGGCCTATGGACTGAACAAGAAACCACCAAAAATTTTAACCAGTCATCGTTCTCACAACACTGAGGACCAGTCATTCGAAATGACTTCTCCATGCATTTTATGCATTGGTAAAAGCACTATGATGAAAAGTGTGATATGTTTCAGGTATCTCCTATACTAATAGAGCCACATGCTCACCGGTTTGCCACATGATGTAGGCCTATGGACTGAACAAGAAACCACCAAAAATTTTAACCAGTCATCATTCTCACAACACTGAGGACCAGTCATTCGAAATGACTTCTCCATGCATTTTATGCATTGGTAAAAGCACTATGATGAAAAGTGTGATATGTTTTCAGGTATCTCCTATACTAATAGAGCCACATGCTCACCGGTTTGCCACATGATGTAGGCCTATGGACTGAACAAGAAACCACCAAAAATTTTAACCAGTCATCGTTCTCACAACACTGAGGACCAGTCATTCGAAATGACTTCTCCATGCATTTTATGCATTGGTAAAAGCACTATGATGAAAAGTGTGATATGTTTTCAGGTATCTCCTATACTAATAGAGCCACATGCTCACCGGTTTGCCACATGATGTAGGCCTATGGACTGAACAAGAAACCACCAAAAATTTTAACCAGTCATCGTTCTCACAACACTGAGGACCAGTCATTCGAAATGACTTCTCCATGCATTTTATGCATTGGTAAAAGCACTATGATGAAAAGTGTGATATGTTTTCAGGTATCTCCTATACTAATAGAGCCACATGCTCACCGGTTTGCCACATGATGTAGGCCTATGGACTGAACAAGAAACCACCAAAAATTTTAACCAGTCATCGTTCTCACAACACTGAGGACCAGTCATTCGAAATGACTTCTCCATGCATTTTATGCATTGGTAAAAGCACTATGATGAAAAGTGTGATATGTTTTCAGGTATCTCCTATACTAATAGAGCCACATGCTCACCGGTTTGCCACATGATGTAGGCCTATGGACTGAACAAGAAACCACCAAAAATTTTAACCAGTCATCGTTCTCACAACACTGAGGACCAGTCATTCGAAATGACTTCTCCATGCATTTTATGCATTGGTAAAAGCACTATGATGAAAAGTGTGATATGTTTTCAGGTATCTCCTATACTAATAGAGCCACATGCTCACCGGTTTGCCACATGATGTAGGCCTATGGACTGAACAAGAAACCACCAAAAATTTTAACCAGTCATCGTTCTCACAACACTGAGGACCAGTCATTCGAAATGACTTCTCCATGCATTTTATGCATTGGTAAAAGCACTATGATGAAAAGTGTGATATGTTTTCAGGTATCTCCTATACTAATAGAGCCACATGCTCACCGGTTTGCCACATGATGTAGGCCTATGGACTGAACAAGAAACCACCAAAAATTTTAACCAGTCATCGTTCTCACAACACTGAGGACCAGTCATTCGAAATGACTTCTCCATGCATTTTATGCATTGGTAAAAGCACTATGATGAAAAGTGTGATATGTTTTCAGGTATCTCCTATACTAATAGAGCCACATGCTCACTGGTTTGCCACATGATGTAGGCCTATGGACTGAACAAGAAACCACCAAAAATTTTAACCAGTCATCGTTCTCACAACACTGAGGACCAGTCATTCGAAATGACTTCTCCATGCATTTTATGCATTGGTAAAAGCACTATGATGAAAAGTGTGATATGTTTTCAGGTATCTCCTATACTAATAGAGCCACATGCTCACCGGTTTGCCACATGATGTAGGCCTATGGACTGAACAAGAAACCACCAAAAATTTTAACCAGTCATCGTTCTCACAACACTGAGGACCAGTCATTCGAAATGACTTCTCCATGCATTTTATGCATTGGTAAAAGCACTATGATGAAAAGTGTGATATGTTTTCAGGTATCTCCTATACTAATAGAGCCACATGCTCATCGGTTTGCCACATGATGTAGGCCTATGGACTGAACAAGAAACCACCAAAAATTTTAACCAGTCATCGTTCTCACAACACTGAGGACCAGTCATTCGAAATGACTTCTCCATGCATTTTATGCATTGGTAAAAGCACTATGATGAAAAGTGTGATATGTTTTCAGGTATCTCCTATACTAATAGAGCCACATGCTCACCGGTTTGCCACATGATGTAGGCCTATGGACTGAACAAGAAACCACCAAAAATTTTAACCAGTCATCGTTCTCACAACACTGAGGACCAGTCATTCGAAATGACTTCTCCATGCATTTTATGCATTGGTAAAAGCACTATGATGAAAAGTGTGATATGTTTTCAGGTATCTCCTATACTAATAGAGCCACATGCTCATCGGTTTGCCACATGATGTAGGCCTATGGACTGAACAAGAAACCACCAAAAATTTTAACCAGTCATCGTTCTCACAACACTGAGGACCAGTCATTCGAAATGACTTCTCCATGCATTTTATGCATTGGTAAAAGCACTATGATGAAAAGTGTGATATGTTTTCAGGTATCTCCTATACTAATAGAGCCACATGCTCACCGGTTTGCCACATGATGTAGGCCTATGGACTGAACAAGAAACCACCAAAAATTTTAACCAGTCATCGTTCTCACAACACTGAGGACCAGTCATTCGAAATGACTTCTCCATGCATTTTATGCATTGGTAAAAGCACTATGATGAAAAGTGTGATATGTTTTCAGGTATCTCCTATACTAATAGAGCCACATGCTCACCGGTTTGCCACATGATGTAGGCCTATGGACTGAACAAGAAACCACCAAAAATTTTAACCAGTCATCGTTCTCACAACACTGAGGACCAGTCATTCGAAATGACTTCTCCATGCATTTTATGCATTGGTAAAAGCACTATGATGAAAAGTGTGATATGTTTTCAGGTATCTCCTATACTAATAGAGCCACATGCTCACCGGTTTGCCACATGATGTAGGCCTATGGACTGAACAAGAAACCACCAAAAATTTTAACCAGTCATCGTTCTCACAACACTGAGGACCAGTCATTCGAAATGACTTCTCCATGCATTTTATGCATTGGTAAAAGCACTATGATGAAAAGTGTGATATGTTTTCAGGTATCTCCTATACTAATAGAGCCACATGCTCACCGGTTTGCCACATGATGTAGGCCTATGGACTGAACAAGAAACCACCAAAAATTTTAACCAGTCATCGTTCTCACAACACTGAGGACCAGTCATTCGAAATGACTTCTCCATGCATTTTATGCATTGGTAAAAGCACTATGATGAAAAGTGTGATATGTTTTCAGGTATCTCCTATACTAATAGAGCCACATGCTCACCGGTTTGCCACATGATGTAGGCCTATGGACTGAACAAGAAACCACCAAAAATTTTAACCAGTCATCGTTCTCACAACACTGAGGACCAGTCATTCGAAATGACTTCTCCATGCATTTTATGCATTGGTAAAAGCACTATGATGAAAAGTGTGATATGTTTTCAGGTATCTCCTATACTAATAGAGCCACATGCTCACCGGTTTGCCACATGATGTAGGCCTATGGACTGAACAAGAAACCACCAAAAATTTTAACCAGTCATCGTTCTCACAACACTGAGGACCAGTCATTCGAAATGACTTCTCCATGCATTTTATGCATTGGTAAAAGCACTATGATGAAAAGTGTGATATGTTTTCAGGTATCTCCTATACTAATAGAGCCACATGCTCACCGGTTTGCCACATGATGTAGGCCTATGGACTGAACAAGAAACCACCAAAAATTTTAACCAGTCATCGTTCTCACAACACTGAGGACCAGTCATTCGAAATGACTTCTCCATGCAGTTTATGCATTGGTAAAAGCACTATGATGAAAAGTGTGATATGTTTTCAGGTATCTCCTATACTAATAGAGCCGCATGCTCACCGGTTTGCCACATGATGTAGGCCTATGGACTGAACAAGAAACCACCAAAAATTTTAACCAGTCATCGTTCTCACAACACTGAGGACCAGTCATTCGAAATGACTTCTCCATGCATTTTATGCATTGGTAAAAGCACTATGATGAAAAGTGTGATATGTTTTCAGGTATCTCCTATACTAATAGAGCCACATGCTCACCGGTTTGCCACATGATGTAGGCCTATGGACTGAACAAGAAACCACCAAAAATTTTAACCAGTCATCGTTCTCACAACACTGAGGACCAGTCATTCGAAATGACTTCTCCATGCATTTTATGCATTGGTAAAAGCACTATGATGAAAAGTGTGATATGTTTTCAGGTATCTCCTATACTAATAGAGCCACATGCTCACCGGTTTGCCACATGATGTAGGCCTATGGACTGAACAAGAAACCACCAAAAATTTTAACCAGTCATCATTCTCACAACACTGAGGACCAGTCATTCGAAATGACTTCTCCATGCATTTTATGCATTGGTAAAAGCACTATGATGAAAAGTGTGATATGTTTTCAGGTATCTCCTATACTAATAGAGCCACATGCTCACCGGTTTGCCACATGATGTAGGCCTATGGACTGAACAAGAAACCACCAAAAATTTTAACCAGTCATCGTGCTCACAACACTGAGGACTAGTCATTCGAAATGACTTCTCCATGCATTTTATGCATTGGTAAAAGCACTATGATGAAAAGTGTGATATGTTTTCAGGTATCTCCTATACTAATAGAGCCACATGCTCACCGGTTTGCCACATGATGTAGGCCTATGGACTGAACAAGAAACCACCAAAAATTTTAACCAGTCATCGTTCTCACAACACTGAGGACCAGTCATTCGAAATGACTTCTCCATGCATTTTATGCATTGGTAAAAGCACTATGATGAAAAGTGTGATATGTTTTCAGGTATCTCCTATACTAATAGAGCCGCATGCTCACCGGTTTGCCACATGATGTAGGCCTATGGACTGAACAAGAAACCACCAAAAATTTTAACCAGTCATCGTTCTCACAACACTGAGGACCAGTCATTCGAAATGACTTCTCCATGCATTTTATGCATTGGTAAAAGCACTATGATGAAAAGTGTGATATGTTTTCAGGTATCTCCTATACTAATAGAGCCACATGCTCACCGGTTTGCCACATGATGTAGGCCTATGGACTGAACAAGAAACCACCAAAAATTTTAACCAGTCATCGTTCTCACAACACTGAGGACCAGTCATTCGAAATGACTTCTCCATGCATTTTATGCATTGGTAAAAGCACTATGATGAAAAGTGTGATATGTTTCAGGTATCTCCTATACTAATAGAGCCACATGCTCACCGGTTTGCCACATGATGTAGGCCTATGGACTGAACAAGAAACCACCAAAAATTTTAACCAGTCATCATTCTCACAACACTGAGGACCAGTCATTCGAAATGACTTCTCCATGCATTTTATGCATTGGTAAAAGCACTATGATGAAAAGTGTGATATGTTTTCAGGTATCTCCTATACTAATAGAGCCACATGCTCACCGGTTTGCCACATGATGTAGGCCTATGGACTGAACAAGAAACCACCAAACATTTTAACCAGTCATCGTGCTCACAACACTGAGGACTAGTCATTCGAAATGACTTCTCCATGCATTTTATGCATTGGTAAAAGCACTATGATGAAAAGTGTGATATGTTTTCAGGTATCTCCTATACTAATAGAGCCACATGCTCACCGGTTTGCCACATGATGTAGGCCTATGGACTGAACAAGAAACCACCAAAAATTTTAACCAGTCATCGTTCTCACAACACTGAGGACCAGTCATTCGAAATGACTTCTCCATGCATTTTATGCATTGGTAAAAGCACTATGATGAAAAGTGTGATATGTTTTCAGGTATCTCCTATACTAATAGAGCCACATGCTCACCGGTTTGCCACATGATGTAGGCCTATGGACTGAACAAGAAACCACCAAAAATTTTAACCAGTCATCGTTCTCACAACACTGAGGACCAGTCATTCGAAATGACTTCTCCATGCATTTTATGCATTGGTAAAAGCACTATGATGAAAAGTGTGATATGTTTTCAGGTATCTCCTATACTAATAGAGCCACATGCTCACCGGTTTGCCACATGATGTAGGCCTATGGACTGAACAAGAAACCACCAAAAATTTTAACCAGTCATCATTCTCACAACACTGAGGACCAGTCATTCGAAATGACTTCTCCATGCATTTTATGCATTGGTAAAAGCACTATGATGAAAAGTGTGATATGTTTTCAGGTATCTCCTATACTAATAGAGCCACATGCTCACCGGTTTGCCACATGATGTAGGCCTATGGACTGAACAAGAAACCACCAAAAATTTTAACCAGTCATCGTGCTCACAACACTGAGGACTAGTCATTCGAAATGACTTCTCCATGCATTTTATGCATTGGTAAAAGCACTATGATGAAAAGTGTGATATGTTTTCAGGTATCTCCTATACTAATAGAGCCACATGCTCACCGGTTTGCCACATGATGTAGGCCTATGGACTGAACAAGAAACCACCAAAAATTTTAACCAGTCATCGTTCTCACAACACTGAGGACCAGTCATTCGAAATGACTTCTCCATGCATTTTATGCATTGGTAAAAGCACTATGATGAAAAGTGTGATATGTTTTCAGGTATCTCCTATACTAATAGAGCCACATGCTCACCGGTTTGCCACATGATGTAGGCCTATGGACTGAACAAGAATCCACCAAAAATTTTAACCAGTCATCGTTCTCACAACACTGAGGACCAGTCATTCGAAATGACTTCTCCATGCATTTTATGCATTGGTAAAAGCACTATGATGAAAAGTGTGATATGTTTTCAGGTATCTCCTATACTAATAGAGCCACATGATCACCGGTTTGCCACATGATGTAGGCCTATGGACTGAACAAGAAACCACCAAAAATTTTAACCAGTCATCGTTCTCACAACACTGAGGACCAGTCATTCGAAATGACTTCTCCATGCATTTTATGCATTGGTAAAAGCACTATGATGAAAAGTGTGATATGTTTTCAGGTATCTCCTATACTAATAGAGCCACATGCTCACCGGTTTGCCACATGATGTAGGCCTATGGACTGAACAAGAAACCACCAAAAATTTTAACCAGTCATCGTTCTCACAACACTGAGGACCAGTCATTCGAAATGACTTCTCCATGCATTTTATGCATTGGTAAAAGCACTATGATGAAAAGTGTGATATGTTTTCAGGTATCTCCTATACTAATAGAGCCACATGCTCACCGGTTTGCCACATGATGTAGGCCTATGGACTGAACAAGAAACCACCAAAAATTTTAACCAGTCATTGTTCTCACAACACTGAGGACCAGTCATTCGAAATGACTTCTCCATGCATTTTATGCATTGGTAAAAGCACTATGATGAAAAGTGTGATATGTTTTCAGGTATCTCCTATACTAATAGAGCCACATGCTCACCGGTTTGCCACATGATGTAGGCCTATGGACTGAACAAGAAACCACCAAAAATTTTAACCAGTCATCGTTCTCACAACACTGAGGACCAGTCATTCGAAATGACTTCTCCATGCATTTTATGCATTGGTAAAAGCACTATGATGAAAAGTGTGATATGTTTTCAGGTATCTCCTATACTAATAGAGCCACATGCTCACCGGTTTGCCACATGATGTAGGCCTATGGACTGAACAAGAAACCACCAAAAATTTTAACCAGTCATCGTTCTCACAACACTGAGGACCAGTCATTCGAAATGACTTCTCCATGCATTTTATGCATTGGTAAAAGCACTATGATGAAAAGTGTGATATGTTTCAGGTATCTCCTATACTAATAGAGCCACATGCTCACCGGTTTGCCACATGATGTAGGCCTATGGACTGAACAATTAACCACCAAAAATTTTAACCAGTCATCATTCTCACAACACTGAGGACCAGTCATTCGAAATGACTTCTCCATGCATTTTATGCATTGGTAAAAGCACTATGATGAAAAGTGTGATATGTTTTCAGGTATCTCCTATACTAATAGAGCCACATGCTCACCGGTTTGCCACATGATGTAGGCCTATGGACTGAACAAGAAACCACCAAAAATTTTAACCAGTCATCGTGCTCACAACACTGAGGACTAGTCATTCGAAATGACTTCTCCATGCATTTTATGCATTGGTAAAAGCACTATGATGAAAAGTGTGATATGTTTTCAGGTATCTCCTATACTAATAGAGCCACATGCTCACCGGTTTGCCACATGATGTAGGCCTATGGACTGAACAAGAAACCACCAAAAATTTTAACCAGTCATCGTTCTCACAACACTGAGGACCAGTCATTCGAAATGACTTCTCCATGCATTTTATGCATTGGTAAAAGCACTATGATGAAAAGTGTGATATGTTTTCAGGTATCTCCTATACTAATAGAGCCACATGCTCACCGGTTTGCCACATGATGTAGGCCTATGGACTGAACAAGAAACCACCAAAAATTTTAACCAGTCATCGTTCTCACAACACTGAGGACCAGTCATTCGAAATGACTTCTCCATGCATTTTATGCATTGGTAAAAGCACTATGATGAAAAGTGTGATATGTTTTCAGGTATCTCCTATACTAATAGAGCCACATGCTCACCGGTTTGCCACATGATGTAGGCCTATGGACTGAACAAGAAACCACCAAAAATTTTAACCAGTCATCGTTCTCACAACACTGAGGACCAGTCATTCGAAATGACTTCTCCATGCATTTTATGCATTGGTAAAAGCACTATGATGAAAAGTGTGATATGTTTCAGGTATCTCCTATACTAATAGAGCCACATGCTCACCGGTTTGCCACATGATGTAGGCCTATGGACTGAACAAGAAACCACCAAAAATTTTAACCAGTCATCATTCTCACAACACTGAGGACCAGTCATTCGAAATGACTTCTCCATGCATTTTATGCATTGGTAAAAGCACTATGATGAAAAGTGTGATATGTTTTCAGGTATCTCCTATACTAATAGAGCCACATGCTCACCGGTTTGCCACATGATGTAGGCCTATGGACTGAACAAGAAACCACCAAAAATTTTAACCAGTCATCGTTCTCACAACACTGAGGACCAGTCATTCGAAATGACTTCTCCATGCATTTTATGCATTGGTAAAAGCACTATGATGAAAAGTGTGATATGTTTTCAGGTATCTCCTATACTAATAGAGCCACATGCTCACCGGTTTGCCACATGATGTAGGCCTATGGACTGAACAAGAAACCACCAAAAATTTTAACCAGTCATCGTTCTCACAACACTGAGGACCAGTCATTCGAAATGACTTCTCCATGCATTTTATGCATTGGTAAAAGCACTATGATGAAAAGTGTGATATGTTTTCAGGTATCTCCTATACTAATAGAGCCACATGCTCACCGGTTTGCCACATGATGTAGGCCTATGGACTGAACAAGAAACCACCAAAAATTTTAACCAGTCATCGTTCTCACAACACTGAGGACCAGTCATTCGAAATGACTTCTCCATGCATTTTATGCATTGGTAAAAGCACTATGATGAAAAGTGTGATATGTTTTCAGGTATCTCCTATACTAATAGAGCCACATGCTCACCGGTTTGCCACATGATGTAGGCCTATGGACTGAACAAGAAACCACCAAAAATTTTAACCAGTCATCGTT